>NW_028301611.1:1212121-1515151 GCF_987345545.1 Pholcus phalangioides
TATGCGTTCCACACGACAACCCCCCCATAGGGAATAACACATTGCAGGCGAGTAGCAAATCCAGCAATAGCAGAGTGCAGCAGGTCCGGATGCATAAATGACATCAGGGGCGTAGCCAGAAATTTCGTTCGGGGGGGGGGGGACCACTTTCATTTCGGGGGGGGGGACCAAAGTGACAGAACAATGGATTTGGCCATCTTTTACCCTTTTTTCGATTTTCTCACATTTCGGGGGGGGGGGGGACGAGACCCCCAAGTCCCCCCCCCCCGCTCGCTACGCCCTTGCATGACATCTCTCGGCGGATCGCATTGGATGGACCGGATCGATACACTTTTCTTTGGCTTGTGTACGTCAGTGCCACCTATCGGCTGTTTTTCTTTTTCCTGTTTTAAAAAAAATTCCCGTGACCTAGCGAGGTTTTTATTTCGGTTATTTTTCCAGTTTTTATGCATTATTAAGTTTTCTACGGACTTTTTTACCCACCCTGTATAATATCGCATTAACGCCCAAAAAAAAACGTTGAAAAAGATGAAAAACGTTGATGATGAAAAACGAAAAGATGATGAACGCCGAGGTCACGATGAATCTCAAAAATTTGTGACTTTGACTAATTTCTCGGGAATGTCTTACAAATCATGTTTTCCTAAAAATATTTTCCTTCGATTGCCCAACTCCGGACATGGTGTAGTTGGCTTTAAGTTCTTTTTCATGGATGAATACACTCGTGTGTGTGTGTGTTTGCGGTCAACAATCACAAGAGCTAAACTGCCACTAGAGTCAACCGTAAACTTCGTTAACATTGGTACATGACGGAATGTATGTTCTGAGTGTATATGTAGCCTTTACGTCAGAAATGTGAGTTTTTCGTATTGCAGTTTGTGCTGCCATCTATTTTCCGAATCATTCTATATTGAAGTGAAAAATGTCAGAAGCCTAAATTTTTGTATTATGCAAGAATTGTGTCGAAATCCGATTTCTTAACCGTACAACGCAATTCGTGAACCTTTCTCAGGAAATTTCTTATGAGTTTGTTACACATAACGTGTTTGTGTGTCTGTGAATGGTCATAACGTATTTATGGTGTCAAAGTTATGCTTGTTTCGTGTCATACTAGTGCCGCCAGTAATTTAAGTATCGTGGTGAAGGTCTGCCTGCTTCTGCGGAGAGAATTTTTGTAATGAGACACCGGCTCGCATTCATGCCTTGAAGTTGGAAACAAGAACTAAACTGGTAAAACGATTATCTCTATACAGGGTATTCCGTTAATGGACCGGCAAACTCAGAGGGTTGTTAGTAGGCATCAAGAGGAACAAAAATTGCAATGAAACATGGTGTCGCAAACCACGTTGAGAGGGTGAAAATCGCGAAAAACGCATGCAGACTCTGTATCCAGAGGAGACGAAAGGTGGATGTCAGTTGATCACCAAATGCTTTCGTGGGTTCGCTCACCGTATGTGACGTAAGCAGCGTCGCGAAACGCATGCGCTGGGGTAGAATCGCGCTGCGGACGACGATACGGACATCAAAAGCATACCCGGTATTTTCGAGCGCGTCCGGGAATCGTTTTAACGTCGTTGTAGACTGTTCAATGATGTCAGTGGCCGCCACTTCCATTTGTAATAATTAATCAAATAAATCTTTTTTGTAGTTAATATTGTACTTTCTGTCGTTCCAGCGTGAAGTCGAAACCTGCATGCGTTTTTCGCGATTTTCACCCTCTCAACGTGGTTTGTGACACCATGTCCCATTGCAATTTTTGCTCCTCTTGATGCCTACTAACAACCGTCTGAGTTTGTCGGTGCATTAACAGAACACCCTGTATACATTTGATGAATGAATTTGCCAGTCAGACACATGTAATCGACTGAACATGTATGGAATATGTGTTGCCCTTAGGATAACAATCCGAGAACTTCTTCAGTGTAGGACTAATTATATATGGATGCTTTTCAGAGATTCGTCAACTGTCACATGAGTGGCATGACGACTCACCGTGGGGCTCCATTAGTCTGTTAGAGATGACCATACGTCCTATCAGTCTAATTTTAGGTGCCATCTTTCAAAGTCAGCTTCATTCCTGCTCTCAGGATGAGTAGTATTCCCACGGTTGTATGCTCATCGCTGTGTTGTGCAACCAAACTGTATTCACATAAAACTTAATTTTGTTCGGTATTTTTTGAGGAATTAGAATGTGTTCATTCTCTGTTAGTTTTGATCGCCAGTTGGTCTCTGTTATAACGACATCAAAGATTCAGGAAACATTTGTCGTTATAGCTTAAATATATGTTTTTAGTACTTTTTTTTGACAAAAAATGTAACCAGATTCTGTGAATAAAGTTATGTCTTTGTAATTTGGGTGACCATATTTTATGACGAAAAGTTCGGGAAATTGAGATCATGAATACGAGACATTGCTACAAATGCTGCCAATTGTACGCGAAATCACTAAATATTTCTCATAAACAAACCTTGAGGAGAAAAGTGTTGATGCAGCAACCCTGCAGTGATTTCAAATGCATTTCACGGGGCAAAAATGTTTTTTACGTGGAAAATAAGTAAGATGATAATTCATAGTTATACTCATTATGGCATTATTTATAAATTATGCAAATGATTTTCATCCTAGGTTCTAGTAAAGATTAAGAATATGAGTAAGCTTCGTTGAAAAAAATCCTAAAAAAACGGGACATTGTTATAAGAAAAGTTAGGGGAAAGACAAAATTACAGAAAAATACCGCGTATAATGTTCCTATTCGGATGATGCCAATGAGGAACAAGAAGTCAGAGCGTCAAACAAATATAATAATATTTTTTTCGACATTAGGCGTCAGTTGAACAGATCTCAGGAATTCCAGAAATTTCTTGTTGAAACGCTATTTAACACAGAAGCAAAAGCGATGGAAAATGTGTCGTTGCGATTTCATCAACGTTATAAGCAAGATTCGTTAACATTATTATTATCCATGGGAATCGGCCCCGGAATGACATCTATTGACGTTATAGAAGAGTATGACTTAAGGGGGACACGAATTAATTCCAAACTTCTCACCTAAAACACAGATCTATCATCAGAGATACCTGTAGAAAAACACACCAATCAAGTCACACAAGTGAAAAAAAAAACTGCAAAAAATTGCAAAGAAACGCTTTTAATGTGTTGAATGCATTGTTAGAGAATCATAGAAAGAAAAACAACAACAGCACAGGAATGTTTGGATCTTTGATTTCTTTCTTGCTTCATCTCGGCTGATGATTCTGATTTATGATCCTCTAATAATTTCTAAGAAAGAAAGAAAGATGTCGAGAAAGAAAGACAGGAAAACGTAACAACAGCAGCAAAAGGCATCAATCCTCATGTTCTATCCAAGACAGAAGCTTTTGCTACATGAAAGGAACAATAGGGAACATGCCAAAAAATGCCACAAGATAGAGAAACGGGGGGGGGGGGAAACTATCTATAAATCTAACATGTTGGGCTTGAGAAAAAGGGCTCACATATGTATGGATGAAAGAAAAGGAAAAAAAAAGAAAAATTGCATTTTTTTGCTCCTGTATATTCCATATCTGAGGCGTTCTGATCTGACTGAATGACAAAAGCGTTTTGATTTGTGGCGGAGCCATTTTTTTTTATATTTTTGTACTTCATCTTTCTCTACCCTTTGAGGAAATTTGGCAGGGTAAAAAATATTCAGACATATTTCTGAAAAGAGAAATTTCTCGGTTATGACTTTGGCATTTCACGTGCTGCCATCTTGTGTTTCTGTGAAATACATTTCCATTCCGTATTCTTTTTCTTTGTTTTTTTTGCTTTTGAAATGAAAAGTGTCATACGTTTTGATTTCCAGTTCAGAAGAAATAACTCAGAATCTTTGACACATTGAGATATATATATATATATATATACACCGTGGAGTAAAGTTTTTGTGACCACCTTCAATTTTCGACGTCAACTGCGTGTAGCGCGTAATTTCACAACCGTCTTTGTCCCATCGCTTCAAAAATTTTTTTCTCCCATCGCCCCCCAACGCAATCCAACCCATAGGATCCTATGTTATACCCGTAGCTTCTACCGCCCCCCCCTCCCCGGAACATTCCATCGCCCCAGTTGGGAATCACTGGTGTAGTGGATGAAACATTGCCCGGACTTGCGAGCAGACTTGGTGCGAATATCGCCAGGATAGCAATACCGCATAAAAATTCCGCTTGGGGATGGGGGGCTACGAAGATCCCGGTTTAGGGGCCTTATTGCATGATGTGGGGACCATGCCGAAACGTGTCTTCCAACTCCTTTGTAAACCTTATTAGACCTGTTTTTACTCAAAATTCCATACAAACAATAGGTCACGTCTCCTACACGAGACCTGTTCTTTGTATAGAACTTCGAGCAGTGAAAATAATACGAAAAGTCCCATAAAACGCAGGGGGGAGGGGGGGGGGTGTTTAACAGCTCGTTTCTGAATCTTCCCTTTTTACTGACACTTACTTGGATGGATACATAAGGATAAACTTAATGGATACATAAGGTATCCATTCGGATATTGACATTGGTGGGTAAAGGTGACTGATCACTGTTGGAGGAGTTGTTTAACCTCGGCTGCGAATCCCCGGCTGAAGAATAACGAACGCTTTGGCTTTGGACGCAGAAGAGGGTGAATAAATGTTAGGGTCCTTCTATGGACAAAAAATGAACGAACAGTTCTTTTTGTGTACCAAAAAATATTCTCCTACCAGTGATTAACTATCTCGCGAACCGCATTTGAATACACCGATTCATTAAATTTCTATGAATTGTTAAACTATCCACGAATTTATGGGACACCCTGTAATTCACAAAGCTTTATCATGCCATAAAGTTATTTTTTTTTATGATGTCGTAAATGTTTAACAACCCCCACAAGGGGCCATTCAAGTATTACATAAGCAAATTTCTAGCCATTTTTGACCCCCCCCCTTGTCAGCAAAAGTCAGCAAAACGCTGACCCCCCCTCCCCTGTCAGCAGAATTTCTTCATCTCCTCTGCCCCTCTGAATCCAACTCATGTTTTCATAAAGGGTGGTTGATGACGTAAGCATTATCCAAACCCCCCCCCCCGCCATCAGAAGTAAGCAAATCGGAAACCCCCTATCGATGATGACGTAATACTTGAACGCCCCCCCCCCCCCCAACAACAGAATCACTCCGACGTAAAAATTAGGAAAAAAAATAAAATAAATAAATTTCTTTTTCCTCTTAATTTCATGCTTTCCTTGAAATTCACTTGAATGAGAAACGGGGTGGGGGGGAGGTGTTTGAAAATTTCCTGGAACATAAGAATGTGTACACGGTGATATCCACAAATTCTTTTTTCTCCCCGCCCCCACCCCACCCTTAAATTCTTTATTTCTCACCTCAGCAGACAATGGCGTCCTCGTCCGCAATTAAAAACGCCGGCATTAATTATTTATAAAACACTCGCCTCCTCGTGAAATTAATAGCGTCGACGGGAAAAGGAAAGAAGGGGGGAGGGGAGGGAAATTAATTTTCCCGGGGAATTATCATCGCAATGCCAAGAATGAGGTAAACACGTTCTAAGAATTTTATATCATCTTTTTCCCGATTTTCATTCCCAATTTTTTGTTGTTGTTGTTTTCTCTTCAATTTCGAAATACGCGGGACGTATTTGCCCGAGAAAATTCTTCTCGGCGTATCTGCGTTAGAGAGAGAGACAGAAATATTTTTCAAGAACTTATTCCGCCATAAATATTATTCGAATTAAAATTCCTGGGAAGCTTGAAAACGTGTAGTAAGTTGATTTATTTATCCTGTTTCTCCTTTTTTTTCTGGGATAAGGAATCGGAATTCCATAACGATTAACACTCGCGAATATCGAGGACTAAAAATTAGAATTATTTACGAAAGAAAGCTCGTTGGAAATTGAGGAGAATGTGATAGTGTGCGTGTGTGTTTTCTACCATTTTTTTCCCTCCCTTAATTAATATCAAGTTACGATTAGAAAAGCCTCATTATAACGTAACTGTTTCTTAGGCCGGGATTACACTATTAAAAGTTTTGTAAAAGTGCTTTTATAAAACTTGTATGAAATACAACCAATAAGCTGATTCGATTACATTACGAGCAAATGCAACCGATCTGTTTATTGGTTGTATTTTTCTAGTTTTATAAAAGCACGTTTACGAAACTTTTATAGTGTAATCCCGGTATTACACTATAAGCTGAGCACTTATGCGACCCATCCCAGAGGGATACACGCCTTATTCTGATGATCGGGCGACGCCAAAGCAACCCTACCCAGCCAAGAGGCAATAAGGCGCTACTTGCGTCTTTATAGGTCAAATTAAACTTGTATAATATAAACTTGTAATATATAGGTATTACACTATAAAACTTTGATAGAAATTCTTTTTATAAAACTTGAAAAATGTTACCAATGAGCACATCTGTTACATTCGAGCGAACTTAACTGATCCGCGTATTGGCTGCATTTTTTTTCCAAGTTCTATAAACGAACTTTTATCAGATTTTTATAGTGTAATCCCGGCCTTAGAAGTCATGTATTGACCAATTTTGTCGCACCGCAGTCATTTTCTGTACACGAAGGGCTAATTAGAACGGGTCCTACAATTTATTGGCGGTTCCGAACGGCAGCCTGTTTTATACTCACCAAGAGGTTGGTGCGATAACTCCTCCATGTGGGACCCAGTGCGGTGGAAATACAGTATTTTTATCTGGTCGTGTCGTTCAGCTATCCATTCTTTAATGGATTTGAACCCCGCCGTCGCCGCAGTTGGGGGCGGCTGAAGTTGGTTTTCTGTAGTTCCCGACTTGGAGGTGCGAATTCAAGCCGATCTCCCCGTTAAAAAAGTCTCGCCGCAGAGAGCAACAGACCTACAACGGTAAAATCTTGAAGCATTACACTTCGCCCAAAAGTTCGAAAAATACGTGATAGATGGCAGCACTATAACAAGCATTACCCAGAAACAAGCTTCATGTTATGTTCACAATACGGGCACGCACATTCCAACATGTACCAATTCGTTAAAGGTTCCGCAGAGGAATACCGACGAGGTACATGTGTGGTTTAGTAGTAGTAGTAGTAGTATCAATTTTTAGTCGAATGGTTTGTGACTTGATAGCTGTCTTCATAGGGAGAACGACGCGAGTGATTTAATACTTGCGAGCACGGGGCAAGGGGGCAGGGCACTACTATAAATCTTCGCTAATTTTTCCGACACAACCTTGTCTCTTTTGAGGTAACGGAAGTAAGTTACTTAGCAGCAGTCCGGGGTTGTGAGTGGTTTTCTATCCATCTATCTATCTGGTCATGTCGTTTCTGTTGTACCCCTGGGTCGGGGATGAACCGGGTACCGAACTCGCGACACCTCTAAACGGAGATGGGTGAGTTGCACTGGAAAGTATGCGTGGCTGTCGAATTGCTATGCTTTACTCTTCTTGTCTTTGTCCGAATTGCACTGGGCGGCCCCTCCCCACTTTCCTGCTGATAGCGATTGTTGATAGGCGTAACCCCCCCCCCCCCCGCATTATTCTTCCTCCACAGTTCACCTATGCTTAGGAGAGGCGGTTTGCAGTCACAGAGGCATATATTCACTGGCGAGAAAATTTCGATTTTTTGTAATTAACTAAATTAATTATCCAATTCTTAATCGATATAAAAATTTCTGAAAACTGCCTATAAAATAGAGGCGTATTTAACGGCGGATGCGCGCACTAGAACCCGATTTCTGAAGGGGCCCGCAAAGCCTAAACTTTACACTTTCTCTAATTTAACTCAGATCCTCGGAGCCTCAATCCTCCTCTGCATGTAAGTGTGTGTGTTTTAAATCCCTTCGAGAGAATTACATACTGTATATAAATGCTACATTTTTATACTAAATCTCGAACCTCCCCCCCCCCCCGAAAAGGCTTTCCCAGGGGCTCTCGTGGTTAAGAGAAACTGGTCTAGTAAGTACTTCTTCCAAAACCATCTACTATAGATAACGTTCGGTGAATCCAATCTGCCCCCCCCCCCTCAAGTGCAACTAATCCATCTGTAAGAGGGGAGTCCAGTGTAATTGACCCTCGGATTTGATTGACGGTTTTTACGAGAGTGCAACTGACCTTCCTCCCAGTAAACATCCTTTGGTACTTGGGGGGGGGGGGGAGAGGACGCATCTATAGGCGAGTATCTGGGGTATCGTGCCCAGCCAACACCTGATTGTAACGCCAATGTAACTGAGCTCTGCTTTAAGGCTCAGTTACATTGGCGAGTTTACTAGCTACTCGCTTGCGGTTTTACTCGCTGCTATTAAACTCGCTCTGAAAAGGAAGGGAAAGAAAAACTTGCTCGCTCATCTAGTGAGCGATTTTACTAGTCCTGTGTAAATTGAAATTCGCTGCGCTAGTTGAAACCGGTTCGCTCGCCAGAAAATAGCTAGTAAACTCGCCCAATGTAATTGAGCCTTTAGCGGGTGTTGGCCCATCCATGTGTGAAAGAGTGAAAGTAATTTCCAAGTTCAGATTGAGTGAAAGTAATGGGTGCTCGAGCACCCCAGTATTTTTTTGGCATGCGTCAGAGCGCACCAGAATGTTTACATGGAGTTCAAGCTGAGCACCAGCGCCCACGTTTTGTAAAACACTTCCGACGACCCTGAATTCAATTCACTCCACTTGAACTGAGCTTTTAGATTATAGCACCATGCATAAATCAGTGACGGGGAATGAAGCATAACATCAAATAAAAAATGAGAAATTAATTCTCAAGCGCAATATCTTGTCGAAAAAAAAAAAGCAATTCAGTATAGTAAAATGGACAAATATTAATACACAGGGTGCATAGCTAACAGCTGTTGCCACAATTTACTGGCGAACCAATGATCCTAAGGGCATACTTGCAATTGGGGAAAAAGTATCCAAATAATGCGTGGAGTTCAGATACGTCATTAATATTGCAAGGGGTTTGGATAGTTATTAAAATTAACTTTTTATGTGGACACCCTGCGCTTCAAAATCCAATCCCAAAGTTGTTACCCTGTCTCTCCCAAGGCCAACAAAAGAAATATTACTTTTCCAATTGCAATATTCGCTGAGATGTTTGAATTAAAAAAAACTGAGAAAAAACAGCATAAACTAACAGATAACGCTTCTTTCGCAATTTTTCTTTATTTTTTGAATTCAAAACGTGGAGATATCAATGAATATTGCACTTAGAAACGTGGAATTTCTTTTATTGGCCTCAAGGCAACAGCTTCCTAACTTCGTTTTTGAGTACAGGGTGTCCATATAAAAAGTAAATTATTATTTTATTTTAATAACTATGCAACTCCTTGAAATATGAATGTCGTCGTATCTGAGGTCCACACATTATTTGGATACTTTTTACAATTCAAAGTATACTTCTAGGATCAGTGGTTCGCCAGTAAATTGTGGTGACAGCTGTTGGCTATGCACCCTGCATAATGTCAAATAAACTTCCAGCGAACTACACAATGCCGAATTATTGAAGGTGTAGACTTGTTGGTAAATATTGCGTAGGCCGGATACATCTCGATAATATCTATAGAAATATTGGGGTTGAAACCCCCCCCCCCCCCAAATATTTTAAACACTGCCAATATTTTCAATAACTTCACGTATTTGCATAATGTACTTGATATTATTAAAAATTTAATAACGCACTGGCTTGCTTGAAATTCTCTCTCTACGAAATTATTCTAATGTACGACTCCTCAAGCAAAGACTAGCTGACGAAAGAGAAAATGGGGAAAAAATTTTCAGTGAGAAAAACGTGTTTCCATCTACTCACAAAAACAAAAATTCTTAGGATTAGTTTCTCTTATCTCAGATCGACGCACAAGCGAAACAATGGTGTTTTGTATACCTTCCATAGAACTTCCGACGGAATAAACTAGACGCTCGTTATAACGACCACCCGTTATAGCGGCTATTCCATTACAACGACCGGTTGGATGGAATAAGTCCCAATCCTAGAACGACTATCATATATGTTTTACTTTTCCGAAAAATGTCCATTTTCGACGGGACGAAAGGCGGTCGTTATATTGAGCGCCGACTGCATTCCGTTCAGAAACATTTAACGGGTTTTAAAATAAATTTGGCACTAAAATCCCTCAGACCGACCTACTTATTTAAAGATCAATTCCATGAAATTTTTAGTGCCCCCTCTGATAGTATTTCAAATGTCAATTTTTTTTTTTTCGTCGTCTCCATCTTCATACAGTCATGAAGTATATGGCACGTAAACACGGCAGCTGTTCGAAAGATGTACTAAAGTACATTTCCCTGCTCTGATGCTTGAGCAATTTCTTGTTTAAAAAAGTTGTTTTTTTGCTTTTTTCGGAAATAATAAAGGAAAAAGAAGTGGATGATGCCATGACAAGTTCTTCCAAGGCGTTGATGCTTGATTTATGCCGAGTTTACGGAACGACAGCGAGAAACCTTATGGATAAATCGAAAAACTTCCGTTAAGAGAGAAGACATTTTTTCTTTCATTTTTTTCTATTTTTCAAAGAAAATATGGAGAATATATGTTATGAGAGAAAGAAAAATAAAAAGTACAAAAGTAGGAAAAATGATGAATGCCATCGCTTCTTGCCCCATTCAGTGCCACTTCAGGACCGCTCTCTCTCTCTCCATATGCCATTCCTTTCGCAATTTTCCTCTCCTTACCCCTTTTGCCATATAACTCTGGATGTAAAGGTTTCCCCCCCCCCCTTTTTTTTGCCCTTAGGATGGATTAGTGCCGCTATAGAATATTCCCAAAAGAGTAATATATATATATTTTTGATCTGTAGTTTTTCCAGGAGTTTTTTTTTCATTCTCCCGTTTTTTTTTTCCCCAGTAAAACGTGGATTCGTACGATATGAGTTATATTTAGAATGTTAAGAAAATACTTGGCGGGGGGAAAAAAATATGAATTGACGTTACTGAGTCTTATCCGGATGGAAAGTAAGACTTATAGGCTATTAGAATCGTTTTTTGTATCCTTTCTTTTCTCACTAGCTTTGGATATCTGTTGCTTTCTTGTAGATGGCATTCTTTAAGTTGTGGAAAATAGCGTATCCATTGTAAGAAACTGCTCAAAACGATTGGGGGACGACGACGAACATTCTTGCTCATTCGTCGTTCCATCAACATGACGACTCGTCATTTTTTTTAGTGAATATTACACCCATTGCAAGCTTTATACTAGGGGGGGGGGGGTGCATAACATTTTCAGTCCGCGGGCCAGATATGCAGTATTTCTGCCGCTTGCGGGCCAGATACCGGTAGACGTAGAGTGATCCTGCGACAATGCAGAGGGTCAAAACCAATGTTAATGAGGCAGATTTGAAGCACAACTCGGGGTAATTTCTCTACAATTCTCTTTTTTCCTCGTTGCCTTCCAGAGACAAAACTGTGCAGGCTAATCTCCAATGATCCTTAGGGCCGTATTCATTGACATGGCTTAAACTGTAGTCACAATTTTTGGATAAAAGATCAACATAGATTAGTTAAAAACCTGAATTTAACTAATCCGTGTCGATCTCTTATCAAAAAATTGTGACTATAGTTAAAACCATGTTGTTGAATAATTTGAGCGGGTCCTTTCCGCTCATAATTATTCCTAATTATTTGAATATCAAGTTAATTAGTTAAAATTGTTAATTTATTTAAATGGTTAATGTTTAAGGATGATTAATTATTTAAAGATTATTTGAAAGGTGACTAGGTAACAGGTGTGGTATTAATTGAGACTTAGTATTTGGTAACTTGACGGGACATTCCCATGATTTTGACGGTCTTATTTCATTTCATTCACTCACTAAGAAGGGGTTTTTCAAAATACGACTCCTAAGAGGGTCATAAAGCGGTTCAGTGGTTATGTGGAATAATCATACCGAGATGAAACTACTGAAACTAAAAATATGAAATTTTATGAGTATATATATATAGTTTCCTACTATGTAAAGACTCACAATAAGTAAGTGTTTTTCATAATTCAACCCTTAAAGGAAGGGGGGGGGGGAGTCATAAGGGGGTTTAAATGTGACATGAGGCAATCATCGCTGAGCCGAAACCGCTGAACCTATAAATATGAAATTTGGTCAGTATTGTAGTTTATACTATAGAGACTAAAAATGAAATTTTTAGAAATTCAACCCCCAAGGGGGTCACGAAGGGGTCGAGATGTTATGGGAGGAAATAATCGACAATAAATTTTTAGATCACCAAATCTCCGCTAGCGAAGCCTCGGGTAACGGCTAGTTAATGATGAAAAATATTTTCAGAATTAATAAAAAGTATTTGCAAAATTATCAAAAGAAATATTTTTAGAGAATCGGTAAAATAATATTTACAGAATTGCGTGAATGCGAGCTGATTGCTATTTGAAAAAGTATCTCCCAGCAGAAAGTAGGCTGACCTTCAACACGATATTAACATAACATGAAAATTCAGCCACTTGCCGTTTTCGCTTCAAAAACTCTCTGCCAACATGAATACGTTCGGATCATTCATACTCTCAGAGCATCATTCCGGCATGTATCGATTCGTTAGAATCGGTAAGGATCCGTAGAGGAATGCATACGAGGCACATTGACTTACCCCTACTACTTAATCATACTCAATCATCACTAAATGTATGGAATGTATGGTCGAATACCGTGATAGCCGGCAAAGTTCTTAAATGACCGACAATGTTTAAACTTTTATATGAAAATTATAAGAACTTTTTTTCACTGTCTACAACTTCTTTGGGATGAGAAGGCTGGAAATTATTTCAAAAAATATTCAGCCCATCTACTTTTTTATACATAAACATGCTTATTTCAGGGGATAACTCATGCTAAGACCAAACAACCACATTCCTGTATACATTTTTCTCCACTTACATTTCTGTAATAATAATTCCAGGGCGGGGGGAACTTCCAGGATTTATGCGCCGTTACGGTACCGCTGCTCGAGAAATAACAATAATAATCATTATTAATGAAATGTTAGGAATTTTCCTACGTTTACGATTGTTCACTGCGTTATATACTGATAGGATATATCTATTTTTATTCCCTGTTGTTCATTTCTTCAGTTATGGGTTTTTATACGCCTATATATATATATATATAATATATATATATATATATATTATTTTAATATTTCTTTCCATATTTTTACTTATGGAAAATATAACTAATAGAGTTTATGGATGAATATGTATGAGAGGTTGCTAGATGGAATATATATTTTAGTTTTTCTTCAGTTATTACGGGATAAGAAGGTTGTTTTATCGAGAAAGTATTGATGCTAATACAGGGTGGCCTAAAGTCATTGGGTATTTTAACCCTTTATAGATCTCTGGGATAATAATTTCCTACTTTTTTTTCAAATAGGATAAAAATAACATGGATCTTTTTCCATTAAAAAATGATAAAAATCTATTTCTTGGTGTTTTGCCCTATAGAGGGTTAAAGATTCCTAAAAGTCAAGTAAAATGTATCAAAATGAGCAATTTTCTCTGAATCCGTGTAATTCAGAGGAAATTTTGGAGTTCATGAATCTACTCATAACAGAACAGAATTGAATTAGTTGATTCCCAGTCCAATGAGACTGTCTAATAGTTTACAGAACACCTGTATATTTGCAGCTCATTAACAATTAATTAGTTAAAATTATATTCAACAAAATACTTTAATACATGATCAATAATAAAAAAATTGATTAGAAAAAAAAACAATAAAAAAATTTTACAGTTTACTCGAAAAAAAAAAAAAAATAAGATGGTTTTTTTATATATGAAACATAGTTTCAAAACTTACAACAAACTTCACAACAGATGGCGCTGCAATAAATAGAGCGGATTTAAGTAAATCGGTCTTCCTATAACAGACAATGAACATTCCATGAATTTATTTGCATTCCGATTGAGATTGAATTATCCAAAGTAATCATCAAAGTAAAGCATCAGTAAAATGACCCAGAAAACTCGCAGATTTGTTACGTTGTAAGTAATATGGTGAAACACTGGTAATTTAGTCGCTAAATTATTACCTTGGGCTTAGTATTCCTCCACTTGTTCGTAAACTGACACTTTGTTTATCTGGTTGCAGCCCTAACTAGATGTAAGGCATCAAAAATTCCAGTTTCCTTTGCTGATTGTTCCATCTAATATATATATTCATATTGATTTTCATGTACTGAATTTTATAGATAAGACATTTTCTTTCCCCAAATTTTTCTCCAATTATTGTTGTTCCCTGATTTGACGCCCCTCCTATGAGTAACTTACCCCGGCCAGGCAGGGAGGGGGATTATACAGAGGAAACATTTATTTTCTCAATGCTAAAGCAAAATTACATCCTACCTTAGGGAGCACCATTAATATCTCGCGAGCAGCAACTTGGTGCCCCTGCGGCTTACAATAAGTATTTTACATGAAAGACTAGCATATATATATACATTATTACATCAGCACAATGGCCGATTAAAGTCGGCTGGGGCCCCAGGCGCCAAAGAAAATATTGCCCCCCCCCCCCTAAATTGGGAAAAAGTGTGGAGTTTTGGTTTTTCGGGGCCCTTTAGAAGTCGGGGCCTTTATAAGATTGTAATTGTAATCCAGTCTTTTTGTTTTTTTTATTAGTGCCTGAATGGTGACGCATTCTTAAAATTGATATTTTCTCTGTTTTTCAGAGTGAAAATACAGTGTGTCACAATATGAAAAAAAAATCTTAATTTTTATACGGTCCTCCTGTCCTCTAACTTCCAATTATAAAGTTGTTGCCCTGTCTCTGGCTCCTACATCTTCTAGCCTCCTACACAGTCTTGCGGGCTCAAGGGCGTATGCGGGATCGACCGTTGGAGGGGGCGCAAAATGCGTGGTGTGGGGGAAATCACAAAAACTTTCTTCCCTAGACGTTTTGAGTTGCCACCATTCAGAAAATAGTTAAATTAACAGAAAATGATTAATATAGCATATAAAGGGTATTATATTTCAATAGTTTTACCTCGCTACAACGATACTCGATATAACGTTAAATCCCTCTACAACAATATTTTTTTGTCATGCTTACACTCTAATGTTAAACTGCTGCCTCTTTCGATATAACTGCCTACAACGATATTTTTTTCTGGGTACGCAGAGACACGTTATATCGAGATTTCACTTTTTTTTCATGGAAATATTAATTTTTTTTCTTCTAATTTTTAGTCGCCTTGTGGGGAAGGAGCACGGGGTTCTCTGGACACCCTCCGCGTAGGCCTCTGATAACGGCAATTTACACAGAAAAAAAAAATAGTCTGGCTATACCTTAGCTTCAAAATGCGCAAAAAAACATTCAATGGAAAAAAAATGGATATCTTTACCCAAAAACTTGATAACTATAAACGAATTTTTTTTCCATTTAAGGATATTGGTCCGTTCCGTTGTTTGCAAAAGAGATAACAATTCCCGAATCACACCATTAACCATGATTTCAATAAGCGGCGCGTCGACTGTATTTAGAAAATATACATCATATATAACACACATTATATAACATATTTTAAAACTACAATCAGGTGACATTCTTTATTCCATTTGATAATTTATCAACTCGCAATGGATGAATCAACCAATGGAAACCTCGAAAAATAAAACCGAAAGCTCAGTTCATTTATAGCGAAAAAAACAAATAAAATTGCCATTTCTAGAAATTTTGATGTATAATCTCCTCTGTCTCATCAATTCCCATTAAGTAACAGAAAAAAAATGTCTTATTTTCGTCTCATTCCTTTCTTCCACTCCATTTCTCTTTCCCTAAGTCTTCTCCTTCACACATTATATAAGTACGACTTCTTCTTCATCATCCCCTTCACTGAAACATTTCTTATTTCTGGCTAAAATATTCATACTTAATGGAAGGAAACGGTTAAAAAGCACGTAAGAGACAGATCTGCCAGAAAAAAATAGGAAAAAAAATTCTTAAGAGAGCCGTAAATGAATGAGAAGGTGAGTAAATTTTTTGAGGTGGGGGAAAAGGGATTTTTCTTTCTTATTTGATTATGCCGAATCTGGTTTTAGGGGAAAAAATGTGAAAAAAAATATATATTTTGGGTAAAAGAAAATATATAAAACATACTTCAGTGACGGATGAAAGAAAGAAAATCCGAGAGATTTTTCTATAAAAAGGGGATAAAAGAGAAATTTTTTTTCCATTTTTTGTCAATTTTTTTTCCCCTTTCTCTCATTTGAAAGTGAAATTTTTGGACAGAAGTAATTTGAAAAAAAAAAAAGTCTTAAAAATCACAAAACCCTCGATTATATTCAAACTAAGCCTCAGAAAAAAGCATCTTACGATTTATTTTGGAAATATTGTAGAAAATATGTTAATGTCTCACTCAAAAAGAATTTTTGTTTTTTAATGTAATTCATCTAAATGATGAATTTTTTTAAAAAGTTATTGTTTTATTTTTTTCCGGAATTGATTTAAGGGAATTTTATATCATAATAAATAGTATTTACGGATTGTTTTTTTGAGATGATGAATGTTGTTATGTTCGTGTGATTTTTATTTTATGTTGGGGAACATTTTTGTTTCGATTGTTAATACGATAATATTGCATGATGATATGAGAAGTAAATATAAAATTTAAAATTGGCGTTTTACTGTTGATATGAGGAAATGCTCACCATTATGACTGAAGTTAATTTGTTTGAAGGGTAATTTACACGCGATAATTAGCAATTTCACTGATAATTTGGAACTTTTTTGGCGAGTTTCCCGTATTTATAACCCCCAATTTCTTGTATTTATCTAGCTAAAATATGGTCATCCAAATCATAATGAAATAACAACTTCGTGCATTGTATTCGATTGCATTTGATTATATTTTTCAACTGAAAAGGTTTTAAAACATAGACCTAAATAATAGCGACTGATATCCGTGGAATCAACGCTGTCACTATAACTGAGTTTGTCATATTTTCTGCCAAAAATGAAAAATTCTTCTTCACACTCGTGAAGACGATATTTTATTTAATTACATTAAGAGGATTCAAGAGTTTCACAAGATTTTAGTGATTTTAATTTATAGTGTTATTTTTAAATATTTTTTTGTTTTGCTCTCTGTCCCAAATGTGACGAACCATCCGAGCCAATGGAATGCAGATCTCTCCTTATAACATCTGAGTGATAATTCTGTAGTGTTTGGTGAGAACATGATAACTCCAAAATTGCATTTTTTGAGATATAAGCATTTAAATTGCCATTTAATAATCAAAAATAAAGCATACACACAAATACAAATGAAAATTATATACATCAGCATGTTGAAAAAGCCATTTTTTGGAGATATCATGTTCTGACCGAACACCACAGAATTGTTAGATATAGGCCTGCGGCGGGGCTCAAAGCTTCGGAATAGATCGGTTGATCGTCCAGTTTCATGCAACCTGAGCGAAATTTTCGGAAATACCCTTGATCACTTTCACTTTTTATTGAGCAATCAATTTCTGTTTCTTTTTTTCTGCTGTGTTATGGCTCGAGTCGAGCTCTCAAAGCAAACGATTCCAAATTGGGCGAGTTCGTCTTTGCAGCGTGAATTCGTATAAGAAACTAAGCAATGCATAATCGATCACCATACCCCGTACTGCAATTTTCTAGTGATTGAGTTTCCGGTGGTGATTTGCTGCTTTTAACAACAAAAATTACTAACAAACTTTTGCAAAAATTATGCACCGTAATTTCCGGCGTGTATTCCACGTATTGTGTAAGTTTCACTACCTGGGGAGAAAAATATCATCCTATAATGTATTTGAGCGGTAGAACAATGCCAAGAATCAATAAACTTGATATTAAGAAACTTAGGGGGAGGGGGAAGGTCAACTAGTATTTTTTGAGTCATTCGTACCATGTTAAATGGAATGGGGGAGAGGGCGCGTTAAACACTATTCACTCTTCCTCATTCTTTTCCCACTATCACATTCCATTATGCAAGTCATTAACACCCTCGATCACTAAGTATTCGCTAAATTCAACCTACTTTCCCGATTATTTTCCAGTTACGTATCACCATACAAGTAATCCATGCAAGTGTCGACGTGAAAACTAAAGTCTTCTAAAAAAACCCCATAAAAATTATATACGTAACACTATCATCTCTCCACACAGATATTCACAAATACCTACCCCATTAAGAAAAAACAGAGCCATAAATGTAAGCGATATTCTCTTTAGAAGTAGTAGTATGTGATCAAAATAACAAATTATTTATTTACGAATACGCACCAGAATTACTTCGTATAAATTCTTTCGTAAAAGCTCCCTAATAACTTTTACTCTGTGTATTTTTATTATTTTATTCTTACGAGGAATTTCGGAATTCTGGGAAGATACTATAAATAAGTAAGGGAAAAAAAAAATCGCAAAAAAAAAAGAAAATGGAGAAAATGTTGCTAATTCCCCACAGGAGCATCCGAAACACTTTGGTATATTTCTCACATGGGAACGAGGAAACGAACTGCTTTTTACGGAAGTAACGAAGATCCAAGGAGAAGAATTTAGCAGGCAAGAAAGTACAGTTTATGTACACACACACACATACACAAGTGACCGAAGGGAAATAATCTGATCAATAAGCTTTTAATACACGTCCGGGAATGGAGAGCCCTCTCCCCTACCCCCATCGCATACACACTCGACTCAAGAAAACATAAGCTTTTAAGCTTTTCGTCTCGTTTGATAAAATTTTGTATAAGTTTCACGCCGCGTGAAGCTTTTAGCATTTATGCTCGTGATCTCGAGGAAAATTCTCTATTTTCTTATTTATATACACATATATATATATATATATATATTTTAATGGCATTAAAGAAAAAATTGCCATAACCCCAGGGAACGACGTGATGGGCAATGTGAGGAGAGCAAATAAAAACAACTTATAGGAACTACACTGATTTCAATCCGTAATATACGTGTAAAATTGTTTGCCATTTTCATACAGATTTATATTTATTAGTAAATATTAATCTGTATTAAATTACTCTTCGTTGAAATCCTATTATATTCCTGTTTAATTAGTAACCAGACGAGAATAACCAAAATAACCAGTGACAATGGGGTGATATTTAATGTAATAATAACATTTTTATATTTCATTAATAACATATTTTAACTATATAGTTAATCAAAAATTAACATACATTCATTTTCATTAAAAACTTGGTTAGAAGCAGCCATAAATATCGAATACAGTATCAAAATGACGATGTGGGAATGTAAGGAGAGCAAATAAAAACAACTTACAGGGAAAGGAACTATTGATTTTAATCCGTATAAAATTGTTTGTCTTAAAAATGTTACAGTATAATCTGTGTTAAATGTCTCTGCTGGAACCCTATTAAATTCCTGTTTAATTTGTAAACAAAACAGAAAAATTAATGTTCAGATTATGGCAGAATCAGTTTTGGTAGAATAAATTTTTGTTCTAGTGATAAAAGCTTAAAGTTTGATCAACAATTAGTTTGCGTATATGCATCTTTATTTATCATTTTGTTTGATGCAGCTTTGAATATCGAATACTACAGTAAAACCTCGTTAAATCGTCACCCTAATAAGTCGTCGTTTTTCTTCAGGCCGTTCCAGCTTTCATAGACAGCAATGTTATTAAATTCTCGTTTACTCGTCGCTAATTTCGGTTAACTCGTCACCATGAAAAAGTTCGATAGAGAGGAGCAGATTCATTTTCATGGCACCCAACTAAAAAAAGGGCTCGTTAACATCATTGCCATATGGTTAAAAGTCACCATAAAAGCCTATGTACCAGAACGGGACAGTTTAAGTAACGAAAGTAACGCTGGCGAAATTCATTTGTCGACTAGGATTTGTGAAACGTTAGGGAATGTTCGAGCTAGATCTGATTTCTGCATGGATTCTCACTAATTTAGGGCTTCAAATTTAAACAAAATATCTTTGTTGAGAAACCAGACAGTCTTTCCAAAGTTGAGGTATTATAATGTTTACTTCCCCCCTCAAGTCAAAAGTGGATCCCATGTTTGAGATTGCCTTGCAGTTATATCGTGAACTACTGATGAAGAATTAAAACACTAAAATATTAAATTACATGTATTAATTAAAATTAATGTGCAATGAAGAAAAGATAACTATTCTAACCAGTTGCTTAGTTGTTGCTAGTTGATTAGTAAATAAAAATTTCTAGTATAAATCAAAGTGTACCAGTACTATAAATTTTATTAACATTGTAATTTTGATTCATATTTTAATAAATGTTATATAAGTTTAAATTTATATGATTTTCACAATATTGCACATTGAAACTGACGGATCTTCACTTAAGTTGTCATAATTTTTCGATAACGTGGAGGTGACGATTTATCGAGGCTTTGCTGTATATCACGAATAACGACCACATTTGTAAAGGAAGTCATTTCAAGCGTCATTCTACGTTTTGGAAAATTTGCCCTTTTGTCCTCTGTGTTTCAGATCTCCGGAATTATTTTTCTTTTTTTCTAGGAGAATTTTTTTTTTCCACTTTGAAACATATTCATTAATATTTTGACAAACAATTCATTGATATAAGTGTTTTTGTGTTTATTTTCCTACAGGCATTTTACCAATAGCCGTCGAAATTCCTAGAAATGTTTCTGTTTTTACTTTTTTCAGTGGTTCTGTTTTAAGAGTTGGGAAAAATATTATTGTTGTGGCAGGTTTTATTAGTCGGAATAGTAGCGCCATCTATTGAGAAAGTTGGAATAAGTGACGTCACTAAGGGTGCACGCATAGGCGTTATCCTTTCTCAGTTTTCGAATCTCGTAACCCTAGTCATACGGCTCGACTTTTTGGGGTGCTATCTAGTAAACCATCAATAGAAGCAGGTACTGTGGAATGTGATCTAAAGACTCTGCCTCAATATTTGTATTTGTGTTGTTTGGCATATTAATGTAGTCCATAGGCTGAGATAGACTTGTAAGTCTGGGGGGGGGGGCAAAGTCATTATTGCTGGGGGAGGGGCACGATGATGATGATGTAAATTCATATACACACATATACATTAGATCTGCCCACTCCACTTTTGATGCTAGGGATGATGGGACATCTCCGCCCATGATGTAGTCAATTGTTGGCGATTATCTAATTAACATTTTTGGTTCGTCACTTTGCCATATTGTCAAAAGAAAGAAATCTGCCTTCAAAGGAATTTCGTTATGAAACTTGTAACAAAAAGTAAATACCTGTAACACTTTTGAATTGAAACGTATGACTTAATCTTGAATATTTTCCATTTCAGGACAAAATTTGACAACGGATTTCTCTTTCTTTTCATATACGGCAAAAGTAGAGAGGTTCAAAAAATCTCAAGAGCAATGACTTACCTCGGAATGAAAATATCGGGGGAATTGAAGATATTTCATAGTACTTAGTGACTGATGTTTAATCGATGACGCAACAGAGAAATTTATATAATAAAAAAATTGTCATTTTTGTACAGATTTATATTTATACATGAGTAAATATTAATCTGTATTATATTTCTCTCTTGGAACCACATTAAATTCCTGTTTACAATACTTGATTTAACAGGAATTAAAGCGCGACAACTGTCATCCTCGTGATTTTTAGTCATTGTACCAGACCAGACTTTCCTTCTATGCCCAGCCATTGCAGGCTGTCTGGCGACTAGATCACCAGGGGTGGTATGTGAAGGAAAAAGACAAGTTTGTGCATGTGTGTAGTGTATGTATGTGTAGGTAATGAAAGAGCCAGGAGAGTATCGTTTACAAATCTTTGCGAAATGAATGATCATCGAGATAAAACACACCACAGTCGAAGAACAAGGGGGAAATGTCAAAAGGGAAGTAGCTGATAAGTCATTGTACTAAATGTTTATTTCATGAATAACGTATTGTAACTTTATGCTTGATCAACAACTGATTTATATGCATCTTCGTTAAAAATTTGGTTAGATGCAGCTGCGAATATACTGTATCACGAATAACTATCATTCATTATACCTCATTCGCATAAAATTTCACATGCCTCGACTTTTGTGGTGCCATCTATTGAACATCAATAGAACTAAGTACTGTGGAATGTGATCTAAGGGGCCATTAAATTAATACGTCAGCATCGATAGGGGAGAAGGGGTTTCCGATTTGCTGACTTTTGATGACGGGGGGGGGGGGGGTTGGTTAATGCAAACGTCACTAACCACGCTTTATGGAAATATGAAATATTTGTAATGCATCTTACTCGGTGTGCCAAAAACGAGAAAAACCTTTCGATAGTTTGTGGGCACTTCTTTAAGTAACACCCCCCCCCCCTATTGATAAGTGCCCTACAGAGCCACTTTAGTGATCTCTAAATGTTTCGTGGATCCAAGTGATCTGGTAGCTCTCTCCGCTCAAGTGCTCTGAAAATGTGCCAAGCATCACTCAAGTGATCCGTAATTATACGCCGCCAATCACTTAAATATTCTGAGAATGTGCCGCGGGTAACTTGAGTCATGTAGAACCGCACTGAGGAGGCCCATAAGTGCTCAAACTACGTCACACATCACTCAAGCGATCCGTGGCACATTTAGGGATCCCTTAAGTGTTCTGGAACTGTGTCCCGGGTCACTACTTAAGTAATCTGAAAATGTGCCACGGACCGCTTAAATGCTCTGGAATTGTACCACGGGACACTTAAGCGATCTGTAGATGTGCCGCTTAGTTCATTTTTACAAAATTAGGTTTGCGGAGGGCATCTTTCCCCTAAGAACTTCCCCTCAATAATTGCATTGTGTTGTTTGGCATTAACGTGGTACACTGTTGGCGATTATTTACATTATACTTCTGGTTCGTCACTTTCCCATATTGCCAGAAGAAAAAATCTGCCATCAAAGAAATTTTGTTAAGAAATTTGTGATGAAAAAAGAAGAAACTTGTAAAACATTTTTCCGGAATTAAAACTTGGAATTAATCTTGAATATTTGTCATTTCACAGAAAATAATTTGTGACAACGGATTTCCTCTTTCTCTGCCTGCACGACAAAAGTAAAACGATTTAAAAAATCTCAAGAGATTTAAACAACCATAACTTACCCGAGAATGCAAATATCAGGGAACTTTACATATACCTTTGAATACCTTTGATGTTTAATGGATGGCGCAACAAAGAAATTGTGTCATTTTTGCACAGATATATTTTACTAATACATATTTCTGTTGAAACCATATTAAATTCCTGTTTGGTTGACATATGAAGCCATTATGTCGATAATTGTTTCGGTTACTTTGGATTGGTTAGCAGAGAATAAAAGTCAATAACACAGATTCATGTTTCCTCGTACGTATACTATACGAGTATATGAAAAAAATTTTATTTATGTTCTTTAATGTATATTACTATTTTACAAACAATATGTAATATTTTAACCTCCAGTTCGATCAACAACTAAGCTATATGCGTCTTTGTTAAAAAATTGTGATTAAATGCAACTCCAAATACTGAATACTGTATCATGAATAGCTTTTTATTCATAGCGCTCTTGTATTGTAGTGAGATTTGGTTTGTATTGCGTTTCACAGATGACAGCACATGTAAAGCCTACGCCTTCCTAACGCGCGAAATCGCGAGATTCGCATCCGGACCATCAAGCGAGCAACATGTCGCACCCGTAGGTTTGATTTTTGTCTCATCATGTTTCGTGTTGTAAATAAATCATTATTTTAAAAAATTAATTAATCATTCTCAATTCTTCGTTTTTTTTACAAAATCACGCAACCTGTCAACTAAAGAATGGTGATCGCGGACCAGGCCCGTTGCCAGAAGTTTCGTTCCGGGGGGGGGGGACCAAAGTGATAGGACAATAGATTTGGCCATCTTTTTCCGGTAATTTTCTCACATTTCGGGTGGGGGGGGGGGAAAGGACCAGACCCCCAAGTCCTCCCCCCCCCGCTACAGTCTTGCTGCGGACTTCAAACAAGTTCCAGTTTTTCATTGCGGCACGAGTCAATCTACGGGCGCTTCTAGTATGTGAATTTTCGGTTTCCGGGACTCGACTTTTCGGGACATCACTTTTCCTGGATTCTCAGCATAGCGGAAGTAAATGCGTTCAGATACTGCTTTTCAATCGCCATGATCAAGCGCTGTGGTTCATAAAGTGTGAAAGCACTTTCGCGCTCGCTGTTCCGAAACCTATAACCGAATCTGTCACAAAGTGCAACTATGTTGTCGCGAATCTGCCTCCGGAAAGTGCGACTCTTGTCCGGGACATTCTCGTTAATCCGCCGGCCACGGATCCGTATAAAGGCCGAAATCGGAACTGATTGAACGGTCGAGCGAGTTATCGTCTACTCAACTTCGAAAGCTATTAACATGCGAGCCATTGGGGGATCGGAAACCATCCGACATTCTCTGCGAATTGCGGCGACGAGCGGAATCATATGACGTCTCTGACGAATTGCTGATGGAACTTTTTCTCCAGCATCTACCGGCATTAACTGAATCCATTCTCGCTGCTGTCACTCAATTCGTTCTGGAGAAAGCTGCTCAACTTGTCGACAAAATTGTAGACATCTTTTACACCCTGTGGCAGACATGAACACTCAGCATGTGGACACAGTTGAGAAACCGCAATAGCCGGATTCTGTATTCTGTCGCGCAACTTCGGGACGAGGTGGCTCAGTTACGCCGCGAGTTGAAAAACGTCCCGCGTTCGCGTAGCAACTCTCGTCAACGTTCCTCACGGGCGCGCAGTCCGCATTCGCGATCGGAAAACTTCTATCACAACAAATTCGGTAACGACGTCAGAAAAAGCGTGTCACTATGCAAGTTTTAAAAAAAAACGAGTCGGTCGAGGAGTAATCGTGACATGCCCCTTGCCACAGGCATCCTTGTTGCCTTTTTGCCATGGACAGAAATCACAAAATGCGATTTCTGATCGACAATGGATCCGATCTTTCGGTCCTTCCAGCATCACCATCACAACGACGCTGCGACGCCACTGTGAAGCTCTCTTCACAGTGGCGTCGCAGCGTCGTTCATCCATTAGTGTTTATGGTCAAAAGAGGGTGACATTAGACTTCCATCTCCGTCGTAATTTCACTTGGACTTTCGCACTGGCACATGTTTCCACACCCATCATTGGGGCAGATTTTCTGTTCGACTTTGATCTTGTTTCGGATCACCGACGAAGATGCTTACTGGATAGGACGACAAAACTTAATGCTGACTGTGATGAACAGGCAGATGCTGACACGTTGCTGAAGTTCACTCAATCAAACTCATCGAAGTTGACATCATCCGCCACAGCCTTCTCAACAACTTTCCCTACATCATCAAGACGCCATAACCAGGACAACCTGTGAAACACTCTGTCGTGCATCATATCGAGACTGTTGGTCCACCTGCGCATACCAAATCAAGACGCCTATCTTCGATTGAAAATCGTGAAGCAAGAATTTCAGCAGATGCTTGTCCTCGGTCATTTACGACCATATAACAGCTTGGTTCCAAAAAAGGGCAGCTACGAATGGTGTCCAGTTGGTGATTACCGAGCTTTAAATGCACAGACTGTGAAAGATCGGCATAGTGTTCCAAATGTTCTGGACTTTACATCTGAATTGCATGGTAGTTAAATCTTTGTTCCACATAGATCTCATCAGGACCTATCATCAGATCTCTATACATCCTGAAGATGTCCATAAAAGTGATATTATCACACCATTTGGGTTAATCTAATGCAACCTGGTCTTTGCAAAGCTGCAGCCACATTCCATAGGTTTATTGACTAGGTCACTCGTGAACTTTCATTTGTTGACGACATTCTGGTAACTTCGAAATCACCAGAAGAGCGCATCGAATATCTCCGGTTGTTATTTGAACGTCTGCATATATATGGCCTCAGCATCAAGCCCTCTAAATGTATACTGCTTTCAAACGATTCCGACACAGACTAGACGGTTGTGTGTTCACAATTTTCGCGGATCAGAAATCTCTCGTCTTCGCCTTCAAACAAAATATTGATAAGTGCAGCCCACGTCAATGGCGACACCTTGACTTCATCTTTCAATGCGGCACTGATGTTCGTCATATAAAAAGTGCAGATAATGTGGTAGCTGATGTCTTTCAAGAATAGAAATCAACTCGATTTCCAAATCACCATTCCTGTATTTTGAGTTTTTTTTGCAACTTCTCACGGAAGGATTCTGAATTACAACATTTACAGCAGGACAACTCTAGTTACTGACTTTCAAGTCAATGCCAAGTCCAAGCGAATAGAATGCTTGGTCTCATTTTCAAAAAGGTCTCTTCGCGTTCTCCTAAAGTCATTCTTCCACCTTTTTCGAGGCTTAGTTCGTCCTGGACTGGATTATGCTGTAAGGTTTTGGAGACCATACCTACAGAGGGACATAGACTTGATTGAAGGGGTGCAGAGAAGAGCTACGCGTGTCCTTATTGGCACACAGGGCTTGAGTTATGAGAGAGACTTCATTTTTTGAATATGTTTACATTCGATGAACGCAGGTGTCGAGGAGATATGATCGAAGTGTTCAAAATTTTCAATGGGATGGATAGGATGGACCATGAACTTTTAGTACACCGCTAATCGACTGCTTTTACAACTGCTTTTACACCAATATCGATTGGTGAGGGACAATGCAAGGTTATGGTGTCGCAGGGAATTTTTCTCTAACCGGGTTGTTAATAAATGGAATAGCTTACCCTCGGAGGTAGTAAATTGTAACACAATTGACACGTTTGAAAAGAAATACGATAAACATGTTGGGGTAAATCGAGAAGCTATCCATTCTTAGAATAAGACAACCATAAGTATTCTTTATGGGCATTGTATAATATTTTATCATGTGTATATATTGTTTATAATTTGTGTTAATTGCATTTTTAATTGGGTTGCTGTATTTTTGAAATATATGACATCCATATTTTTATGGGCATCTTTTTCTCAGCCACCTCGTTGGGCATTTTGAATGTTGTGGCGTTGTATTTGTATTTACCACAACAGAACTGGTATGTGATGTGTCTACAGGTTTACTAAGGACATTTGTTCCAGCGAGCTTCCCCAAGACTGTTTCCCATTTGATTTCCACAATCTTGCTCATGCAGGTATAACAGTATCTACTCAGATAATATCTGCAAGATACGTTTGGCCTAACATGAGACGGAACATGAAAGATTGGGTGAAGTTTTGCAATGAGTGTCAGCGCTAAAAGGTTCATATGTATACCAAAACACCTTTACAACACCCGATGCAAGATTTTCTCTTATTCATATCGATCTGGTAAGACCTGTCTCCGTCAGAAGGAAAGACCTGCTGCTTAACAGCAATTGATCGCTGCACCAGATAGCCGGAAGTCATGCCCGTAGCAGACATCACAGCAGATACAGTTTGTCGTGCCTTGTTGATGGTTGGATTTGCCGTTATGTGTGTCCATAAACCATAACAACCGATCAAGGACGGCAGTTCGAGTTATCACTCTTCAGGGAACTGATCAACCTGCTTGGCACTAGCAGGATTCATACCACTGCTTACCATCCACCGTGACTTAAAAAGCTTATTGACGGCACATGAGAATCCAAAGTGTACCGCCACATTGCCAGCCATCTTTCTCGGTCTCAGGGTAGTCGTCAACATGGATATCAAAGCCTCTAGTGCAGAGTTAGCCTTTGGTACAGTTTTTGAGATTACCTGCAGATGTCTGCACGCATACACCAGGTCAGCTCTCAGCAACATACACATACGTACAACAGCTCAGAGTGCGTATGAACAATATCAAACCATGCAAAGCATCAGCTCACGGACAATCCAAAATTTATGCGCATCCTCAACTACAAACATCATCACTTAAAATTATATTTCAAAGATTATTTTACATTCAGTACTCATTTTACATTAATCGAGCAATCTAAAATGCTTCAGGGAGCACCATCCTCAACTACAAACATGCTCACATGTGTTCTTTCGAATTGACAAGATCACACCACCTTTGACACAACCATACACTGGACTCCATGAAATGATTTCTCGTAATGAGAAAAAAATTACTTTAAATGTAAATATAGGAGAAAGACTTGTGTTTCACTTGACAGAGTGAAACGCGCATTTATATCTTCAACGATGTGAAACTTCACAAAAACAAGCTCGAAGAAAAGAAAGATGTCACTGTGTCAGTACAATCATATGTCCCTAGGTCTGGCAGAAAAGTCAAATTCAGTCCTAGGCTGATAACCGAAATTCACTTAATTTCAAATTTTGCACCATAATTTTTTTGCATCACATAATTCTACATTTCATTGATTTTTCATATAGATTTTAGTTCTAATTAAATAAAAATGTTTTTGAAACAGTTTAGTTCTCAAAACAAATAATCTAACTTTGAAATACCGTCAGGATATAAAGGGTTAATAAGGACAGCTCATCGTGGCACCCTTGACAATGGTTGTCGACGTCCCAAGGAGGCACGACGCATTGTTTGAGAATCATTGATCTACACGACCAAGCAAAAAAGATTCAAAAATCTCAAGAGAAACAAACGACAATAAACTTCTCTTGAAATGCAAATATCAAGCAACTTGGATGACATCTCATAGCACAAGGTGCCTTCGGCACAGTAACAAGTAATTTATGGCACAGTAAACAAGACCTCAAGAGATTGAGAGTCAGTAGGACCCCGATCATCCGAGCTAATATGGACCTTATATTAATTCGGATAATCCAAAAATCTCGGATAATACGGAAGTTATGGGGATTTTTTGGATTATATTATAAATAAATAAAGCCGTAAATGGGGGTAATTATTTTCAATAAATGTACAATTCCGAAAAATTCTTGCTCCCAAAATCAGATGAATATGTTTGGAAATACATAAAGTACTGTAATGTATTTACGCTTAAAATTATATTTCGAAGATTATTTTACATTCAGTACTCATTTTGCATTAATCTAACAATCTAAAATACTTCAGGGAGCACCAGAGCCATTCCATCTTAATAGCACTATGGGCATCGGAACAAAATGACGTTGCAGACGGCACCTACCTAACTGGGTGTATCTGCCTACCAAATTACATACTTAACTCTGGAAAATCATAGAGCCAACTTTCATAATCATGAGACCTTCTTTTTTTACTTGTGGCCCCCGACTATGATAGGCCCATGCGTTAAGATGGAACTGGCGAGCGCCATGATGCTTGTAGAATTTGGATCTTTTGCTTGTAGAATAAGGTGCTTTGCATCAGTCCGGGGTTGTGAGCGGTTCTATCTATCTATCTATACCACCCTTTCCCCCCACTTAAATCCCCCAGAGGATCCTATGTTGTATCTGCTGTTTATATCGCCCTATTGGTCTTTTCTAAAGGGCGATATCACCCGTTCTTTAATACACTGGTGTAAACATTCTGTGAACCAATTTTGTCGCGTGAAAAGGTGTTTCGTAAGTCATTTTTTATTGTTTCTAATATTTAAAATCAGTACTATATGAAAAGTGCTTGGGATAACTCGAAACCAGATTAAAAAATCGGTGTCCTACTCTATGTCCGAAAATTGATAATTTTTGTCGCATCATAGTCATTTTCTGCACACGAGGGCTATTAGACCGGTGCCTACAATTTATTGCCAGTTCCGAACGGTGGCCGTTTCTATTCTCTCAGAGGGGTTGGTGCGCCAACCCCCTCGGTGGACCTTACGGCTCCGCGGAGCACCGGTTGAGAACCGCTGCATTAGAGAATGGAATTCTTTGCAGATGCCGTAATGCAGTGATTGGGCAAATGTTTCGTCATTGCTTATTTTGTCCAACCTTATTAAATGATCTGACGTAATATTACAACCATTCTTTAACCTTCATGTCTACCTAGGGTGACCGTACGTCCCGTATTTCCCGAGATAGTCCCGGTTATTTTCTGTTTACACGAAGCCTACTTGGATTTTTATTCTTTGTTGAAGTCAAAGATTGAAATTATTTTTCAACTCATGAATTATATTATGATAATTACAACTGCAAATGAGAATATTAATTTCCCACATTTCATTAATCCACTGCCATTTGCAGTAATGCTTCATTTCCCACCATTGTGATATTTCCGTGATTTCAACAATATTTGGCAACTTTTTTCGGCTTTGGCGTCTTTTTTTTTGGCAATAATTGGCGATTTCCCGTATTTTCCCTCGAGGAAATATAGTCAGCCTATGTCTACTACGAAATACAGGGTGTCCCACAAAATTCACAAATAGTTTAAAAGCACATAAAAATTGAAGAAATTGGTTTATTATTGAATGCGGTTTGTGCGAGAAAGGTATTTTTACTCTAGGGAAATGTTATTTGGTTCAGGAAAAAAAAACAGTTGCAATTTTCGTCGATAGCAAACGCTGCACGGAAGCAAATCAAAGGAAATAGATTACTGCATACCACAGTCCTATAAAATACAGCTCATTTCTGAATTTTCCTGTTACTGGCGCTTACATAAAGTTTCATTTTGACGTTGGCATTCGTAGATAAAGTTCTATGGGTGAAGTTGTTTCACCCCTCAGCTATGAAAACACAGCAGAAGCTTTACGAACATTTCAAGCCTAGAAGAGGTTACAGAAAGGTACTGGTCCAATCACTTACTTCGTGAAGCATCATTTATTGACTAAAATTTGAAATATTTAAAAGAAATACTTTTTCAATATTTATATTTATAAATAATAATAATATCCCCTTTCGTGAGATTTGATTTTGCACTAAAAAACCCGCATAAAAGTATACCAATTTCTTCACTTTTTATGAATTTTTAAAATGTTTACGAATTCGTGGCGCCCCCCTAGTGCATATTTGTAGTTTTATGTGAAATTTCTATATTGAAATCACTTCTCAGTAATTCAATTGAAACTTCCCGTTAAAATTTCCAACGAATTATATCTCCGCTACCTTTGGAGTAAATGAGTCTTGTTTTGTCCAGAATAAATTTTTGTTGATAACCGTGCGCGTATAAACTGGAATTTCTCAAATTTTAAATAATGATAGAGTACCTTTTTTCCATATCAATGCTTTCCTCCTTGAACTAATGAGGCATCCGGAAGCATGAGCTGTAGTATTTCAGGATTGAGAAAAACAAAAATAAGGAAACAAACCTTAATTAAGCTGCAGTTGCTAGAAATAGCTTCACAGAAACAAAGTAATTTCGCGAAACTCCTTTCAGTGCACTTTTACCTGCTCTCTTAATGATACCTCTGTTTACTTTACACAAGTATAGATTCCATTCGATGTAATCGAGTTACCCCTTCAAAGCGTTGCTTTGTTGCAGAATTGTTCGTTAAACTGAAAAGAATAGGTATACCGATAAGAAAATGTGCATCATAACCAATATTAAGATTGTTAGAGGCTCATATTTTCCTGTCCGTACCATTTATTATGAAATAAGTGATATAGTGCATTGTTTTCTTCAATATCAAATGCTTCAAATGAAAGTAATAGTATGTTAAAATTGATGGGTTCTTGATAGATTGAACCGCTCACAACCCCGGACTGATGCAAAGCGCACCTCCGTTCCCTTAAAAGAGGCAGGGTTGTGTCGGAAAAGTTAGCGGACATTTATAGTGGTGATTCTCTCTCCTTGCCCCGTGCTCGCAAGTATCGAATCACTCGCGTCGTTCTCCCCATGAAGAGAGCCATCAACTCGATGACTGAAATGGACAGCTGAACCCAATGATTAGGGGGAAAAATTGCACGTGCGCCCAGTGGCACATAAGGGTCAGAGACGGCAGCCTGGGATTTCAAAAGAAGTGTGGAAAAGACTTGTGGGCCAGAAGAAGCTGGCATGTTGAAGTAGGAGAGATTTGAGAATGGTCTAAGTACACAATGTATGCAATATATATATACAGCGCGCGCCTCTACTGTGACGGGAAACGGAGAAACAAAGTCTCCGTCCACGGTGCTGGGCAGTTTTGTTTCCCTTTCCTTTTACAGAATATGCAATATACACACACAGAAATAGGTTATTGATAATAAGTTTAAAATATATCTCAGTGAACCCCGCCACGTAAATCTTGGCGTCTTCCATAGACCGCCCCTATTTATAGCAGCAGAAACTACAGCCATCTGTCAGCGAGAATGTTCTCGAACGATAGAAGGCATTCTATCCAGTACCAGTAAATGTGATGCGATAGCAGTGTCATCTACTGGACTAAACCAAACTAAACGAACCGAGCACGATCAGTCTCTGACGCACCAGCGATATGAGCTCTGTACCCCGGAGGGTGCGGTCGTGCCGGAAAAACACCAGCTGGCTGTCCGGCCTGGTAAGAGAAAAAGAAGAAAAATTGAGAGAAAATCATTATATAGAGGAAAAACGAAAACAGAAAATATAATAATTATAAAAATAAGAAAAAATAAATAAATGATAGAAAGAAAATAATAAAAACAAGTAGAAAATGTCAATGTGTCAGGCAAACAAGCTGTGAGCTCTTGGCCTCTTTTCTTGTGCAGCTAGTGGGCTTTTAGTCTATTTTCCCTTTTCACAGTGAGGTTTATGTCGTGTGGGCTTGTCAACTCTTTTACTGGGCTAACTGGTGGGGCACCGTGCCTCTTTTCCCTGCTGTCCAGTTAGTGGGCCTCTGCCTCTTTTCCCATTTTCGAGATTTTCTCTTCACCTGGATTGTCAGTTTCCGGTTCGTTGGTCCGGCGGAAGATGGTTCGCTATCTTCTGACTCCGACGAGGAGGTAGATAGCTCCGTGTATCGGCGCTTGGTGGATAGTCTCGTCGATCGCCTTATTAGTGGTGTCGGTTCTTGTTGCATCTGCTCCGCTTCCTGTCTCTCTGGACTCGTATACCTTGCTTTTTCCTGGGTTGTTCCCCAGGACGAACAAGATCTGCCAATTTTCTCGTCAGGTCAGGTCTGTCCATGAAATTCTTTGTCCAAGCTGCGATCCACCTCTCGGCTGGTGCGTTGAAATGAAGGTGTGCCGTGTGCGGGCAGGCTGTTGCGTTATGCATTTTCGTGCTTATCTGGCCGCACCCGCACCTCTCTGACGGTCCGCATCTACTGAACTGCATAAGAACTAAAATAAAGTTAAAAACTACTATCGAGAGATGTCGCGACAAGTACAATTTTTATCAAATCATAAGAGCATTAATACTGCCGTGTTGCAAGGGTGCTTTTGCGCGTTAATTTGTTTAAAACTTGTCTTTACATGATCAGCTCGTGTCCCGTGGGCCAAATGTGGTCCCCTGAGTCACGTGATGTGATCCGTGAACTTACTAAAAATGAACTGAGCGGCGCATTTTTTAAAGTAATTTGTAATTTATTTATGTTAATAACTATTTTTTTGATTTTCTTTCCGAAGTGTCGATATTTTGCTTTGATCACGGTTATTCATCTAATTTTTTCGGTTGTTGGGCGCATTTGGCGGTAATTGGCTGTATGTATCATTTTCGTCTCGGTGATATATGACCAGCCGCGTGCGCACGTGTGTGTTGGGGTGGGGGGGGGAAAGGGGTGAGAAGACTTGTATTTTGTTATGAAATCTTGTATCCCTCTAAAATAGCAATCTATTTTGGTGAATATCGCTAATATGCCATCAATCGATCCTCGATGGATTCAGCTTCTAGGTGTCAAAAGGCATAAATTTTTGAGGATAATATGATCCAGTCGCTATCCGACGTACGGATATGTTTCCTTTGTGAATGAAAAATATTCTGAAAGTAGAATCGTTTATGTGTCGGGATTGTGCCAACAAGTGTCTCAAAGTAATTCTCAAAAGTTGTGCTGCGACAAATTTTGGTGATCAAACAGTATCGAATATAGTAATAAAGATAGTGATTCCTAACAACTGTAGTCCTAATTTAGGGTGCCTTCTAGTGCCTCGAGATTCGATCGGATTGCGGTGAGATCTTTCAAATATGATCACATTCCGAAAGGACCTGCTTGTGTAAATGTTTGAATTTCTTAACTGACATCGGAGTAGTTTCCAAACTGCATCGAGGGAAAAGTCTAATCGGGAATCAAAATCAAACAAACCGCCATTGAAAATACGCCAACTGAAAATTCACTTATCAGGTGATTGAAATCAAGCTAGTGAAACTCGCAAGTGAAAAATGACTTATCGAGAATCAAAATCAGGAAAGTGAAACTGCGCCAAGTGTAGAGCCACCTATCGGGAATTAAAACCAGGTCAACAAAACTGCCGTGAGTGCCACTAAAGTTGAAAGTTTCTCCTAAAAGTCACTAATTTCGAATCAAAAACAGGCTTTACAAAAAAAACTTTGTTACGTGAATTTTTAAGACGGCCTCGAAAGAGCTCTCCAATAAACACTACATATCAATAAGTATAACATCGCATAAGGACTCAAGAATACCACCAAAATATTCCTGCCCGTAATTCCAAGTTGGTTTCACGGCTACATTTTTCGAATAGGATTCAAATCAGAAATTACTTCCCCCGCAATAACATACCAATCCCCTCAGTACGGAGAAAATACGTATATCATAAAAGAAGAGGAGCGAGAGAGTACTTTCTATAGTGGAAGTCGTAATACTGTACCTACACAGTAGAGGAATGCAAAGAAAAAAAGGAAAATGACACTAACCTTCCTCAAGCTATTGGTGTCAAGTTCCTGCATCTTTTCATGCTTCCTTTACTCATGATACATTTGTGCAAACCTTATGAAGACTGAGAGAGAGATGAAAGCCTTTTTATAGTACATATTTCCCTTTTTTTCCCTTGAACGGGAAGTACTCGGCCAATAAAAAACATGTATTTCTTCTGGTGTTTTTCTTTTTTATGATGATATTGGCTAGGAGAAGAACTTTCTGGAAAGAAATGCCTGTCATATGTTTACATCCATTCTTCATACTCTAAATGATTCCTGCTTATTTTTTTCCCCCGTCCAGGTTTTTTTTCCCTCCTCGTCCTTTAAAGAAAAAAATTACGTCCCGAGACCTTTTACGGAAGATATATAGTTGTCCTTAAATATATATCTTTTAAAAGCAAAAATATTTTACAATGTTTTGGAAGTCCACTTTGATACTGACCATATGTTTCAGAACAAAGTGAAATGCTGTGTGTATTATTATTATTTATATACGTATGTATGTGTTTTTTCCTTCTCGAATTTTCTACTTTTATTTTATACAGTATGTACTTGAAATATGGAGTGGCGTCCAGTCAATATTTTTCTGGAAAATTCCACAATGTAGTTTCGTCTAAAGAGTTTTTTTAAAATCGATATTGTTTTCCCTCTTCGTGTAAAACAATTGGATTTTTTTTTATCGATGGATTCATGTTTTGATCAATATAGTCTACGGTATCTTTGAGTCTAATTATCAAAATCTGATCATTATTAGCATTTGATTGATAATATTTCTACTCGTTCATTGTCTGTTCGATTCGAAATGTTTTTTTCTGTTGATTTTTTTTAAAATCAATTATCAATTTTTTTTGGCACACATACTGATTAATTATTGGTGATTGTGCAGTTTTGTACAAATACTGCTCTCTTGTTATTTTATAATAAATCACATTGATTGTTAACTTTGGGTTATGCAGTTTATGTTGTCAAGTTTCAGCCGTTAAAATATCAATTGTCAATTTTGGGTTATACGATTTATGTTATAAATTCTCAGCCGTCAGATATTGATTGTTTATTTTGGGCTGTGTGATTTATGTTGCGAAGTCTCAGCCGTTAGATATCGATTGCTTACTTTTGGTTATGCAATTTATGTTATTGAGTTTCAGCCGTTATATATCGATTGCCAATTTCGCTTACGCGATTTATATTGTTAAGTTACAGTCATTAGAAATCAATTAATAATTTAGGCTGTTAGATATCGGTAGTTAATCTAGGGTTATGTGATTCTGCAATATGAATTGCAACTGTTAGAAATCAATTTTTAACTTTGAGGCGTCCATTTTCAATTGCAATATTATGATTGTTTGAACTAGGCTCTTAATTTTCGGTTATGCGATTTGTATTGCCAAGTTTCAGATGTTAGATATCAATTGTTAGGTTCGGGGCTTGCATTTTTTTTTAGTAAAACTGTTCTACTGTTAGATATCGGTACCTCTTCTACGCGCCAATTGGGTCATGCGCTTCATGTTTTTAGTTTTCCGTCATTGTAAAGTTTGGGGGCAATTGTTTTTACAAACATTGCTAGGTGTCAAATCAGTATTCAATTATAGTATCGATTTATTAGTTATTTGTTATGACGTGAATTATAAACCTAAACCAATTATTAGAACAATAACACTGTGTGGCATTAGCGATACGATTCTCAGACAATACCTTTGCATTCCGAAATACAGACAATGGGTGAGAAAATAGGGATTTCTCTTCTACCACGTATTTTCATGAATACGCACTAGTTTACACCAAATCCCGGAATTTATCATACAATTCCAGAAAGACGTAGTCTGAGTAATAACGGCCATCAGAAAAATTGAGAGATATCTATAGAAGAATCTTTGTGAGATTTTCCTAAGAGTTCTCTTGAAGCTTTTATCAGCGCAGCTATTCTGGGAACATGAGAACTTATTCTAAAACCTTGAGAGAGAAATTCGAATCCAATTAGAGTTTGTGAAAATAGTGATTCGATTTGAAGGGAACTCTCTGAAAGGATCCCCTTCATTCGAGAGTGAAGGATGTAATTTTCGAGACAAAAAGCTATTTGAAAGCTCTCCTCCCTCTTCTCTATTGACAAATCCAGACATTGTGCGCCCGCAGTTTGTTTGACGATCGTTTCTAAGACAAAACTCGCATCAATCTGAAAGCGACTCGAATTTTGGTACGTATTGCTTTTAGAGAAATCCTTTCTATGTATAATCACATAAGAAGCATCGAGTAATTCCTTGCCTGATAATCCCAGGTATCAGTGAAAATTGTATGAGTGGTCTATCTCGAATAACTCGTAAGCAGAAGCACTTTTAGAGGGAAGTTGTAAGTTAAGTGTGCTCTAGAAACTACGTAGTTTTGTTATATATACGGGGAAGTAGTGCTAGAATCATGACCTATCTCTTGTTGCATGATGGGAAGTAACACTAGAAACATGACCTATCTCTTGTTGCATGATGGGAAGTTACAATAGAAAAATGACCTATCTCTTGTTGCATGATGGGAAGTAACACTAGAGACATGACCTATCTCTTGTTACATCATGGGAAGTAACACTAGAAACATGGCCTATCTCTTGTTACATCATGGGAAGTAACACTAGAAACATGACCTATCTCTTGTTGCATGATGGGAAGTAACACTAGAAACATGACCTATCTCTTGTTGCATGATGGGAAGTAACACTAGAAACATGACCTATCTCTTGTTGCATGATGGGAAGTAACAATAGAAACATGACCTATCTCTTGTTGCATGATGGGAAGTAACACTAGAAACATGACCTATCTCTTGTTACATCATGGGTAGTAACACTAGAAACATGACCTTCGTTACGTCGAATTTCTTGTAGTGGGAAGTAACGCTAGAAACACGCCATATTTATTGTTACATGGTAGAAAGTACTGCACCACGCTGGCGCAATCTCGTGCCATACGTGAACGTTATTTATATGGAAATCCGGTATTATCTATTATTTCAATATATATAATTTAATAAATATTTAACAAATATGAATTTTTAGCAGTTTTCACATTAGTATTCATTAATATTTCAAATTGTTATCAATTCTTTCATTTGTTTTGACTTTTCATCAGTTCTAAATTTTTATTCATTGTGGGATTATTTCCTATTCATTTCGGAATTTTCATTAGTTTTGGGATTATTCATTAATTTCAAATTGCCATCAATCCTGATTTCTCATTACTTTTTTTTATGTTTCACGTTTTTATTTATTTTAGTTGATATTTTTCAACATTTCCGTAATTTGTATTTTAATTAATGTTATGTATTTTTATTTTAACGCCGACTATCCCCAGCAATATAAATATCTAGGCTCGAGGGAGGGGGGGCTAGAAATTCCAAGGTTCCGGCCCCCGCAAACCGTTTCCTTCCGAAAACGCTTGTCCACTCTGGGGACTACGTCCAGATTTCCCGAATGAACACGATTCCGATATGCGCATTCCTTCGCTACGCGTTGAGGATGTTGTTGATGTCATCGCGCTCGGGTCTGGCCAGCACCACCTATAGCAGAAGGCCTACGCGCGACGATCGTGACGTCACTGAAGAATGCCATCTCACCTACAGCGATTGGATATACTACAAAAATGAGTAAAGATGGCGCATGCGTCGGCCCGCTATATCCAATGGCTATATAAATGATATGACCTTCTTCAGTGCCATCATGAGCTTCGCGTGGAAGCAGCACCTCCTAGAGATGGACCTCTATCTCTAGGAGGTAGTCTTCCACCAGCACCTCTACTTCTAGGAGGTGCTGGTGGAAGACGCCTTCTGCTATGGATGGTGGTTGGTCTGGCTCACTCGCGAACGCAGCTCAATTTGAGGTTAGCCTTAAAAAAATGTCGCTCGAAAAAACGACGTAATATACGTATACATAACACCTTTTTTGTTGTATGATAGGAAGTGGCCCTAGAAACACCACATACTTCTTGTTACATAATCGAGAGAGAGAGAAGTACACAGCACTACAGAAACTACTTATTTCTCGTATCATGATTGGAAGTAGCGCTACGAACGCTACGTATTTCTTGGGATCCTACGGTTCTTGAGAAATGTGATGCACATTTTGCAAATACCAATGCTTTCTATTAGTTATATTTGACCTAAATATAATCATTGCTTCAGATATTATTAATTATTAAGAATTATCATTAATTATCGGATGATAATTCAGTACTTAAAGAATAATATATACCGTTATTAGTCTCAGTAGTTGACCGGACACCGCAATGAACATGCCATTAAACTAAAACGTCACTTTGACTTAGGATGACCATACGTCTCGTATTTCCCGTAGCAGTCCCGGTTTTTCTGTCTCTCCCGACTTTTTTGCAAAAATGTCCCGATTTTTTCACATATTTTCAACGAAGACAACTCGACTTTTTAGTCTCAAATCAACGATTAATGCTATCTTCCCAACTTAGGAATTATATTGCGATAATTATGACTACAAATACGAATATTCATCTAGCATTTGTCATGTTTTTTTTAATTCACCTCAATTTGAAAAGGCGCTTCATTTCCCGCGATTGGCTACTTTTCTGCCATTTGAGTTGGCCACTTTGCTTACTTTTGGCACCATTTTTGGCGATAATCGGGATTGCCCGCATTTTCCCGTATTTCTTAGCCCAATTTCCCGTATTTTTCTCGAGAAAATATGGCCGGCCTACTTTGATTGATTAGAACTTTGTCTAATATCAGATAAAACAACGGCCAATCCCTCCTCCATCGAGAACTGGACCACTCCAAACAGTTTTCTATACGGTCCCCACCACACCTCTCAAAAAATCTGAGCCCCCAAATTGCTATCCGATATTTTCCTCCAAACATTAGCGATTATATTTTTACGTTAAACTGGTAAACACACACAATTTTTCCACTAAACAGTTCTTTGTTGTTTAATTACTCCCCGCGTGTACTCCCCCCCCTCCTCCTCCATACTCCCACAACAGCCCCGCAACCACTAATACCAGGGCTTTGTGTGTTCGTGATACGTACACTTTTCGTGTCTGTACGTATCCCTCATCCGCCGAGGTTTTGTGTGAACGAACGCTAACATAATTAAGAGAGACCATCACCGAGTTTAGCGCTCGTGTTTCCTTTCATCTTTGGCCTCAAGGATGGGGGGGGGGGAGAACGGGGTGCCCCAAGGAAAGCTTCCATGAAATTTATTAAAGAGTAAGCGGATCCTGTGTACCTGTATGCACCTTTTTTTTTCTTATTATTATTTCGATTTCCGTGAGAGAACATCCTCTGCTGATTGGATCCTGTTTGTTTGCATGCATGCCTTTCAGACGAAATTTCCGATCTTTTTATAATGCAGATGCAGCGCAATTCAGCGCTGCAAAGTTGGTAACACGATACATTACGGGAGATCTCTGAAATATTCGACGCCCCAGACAATTACTCGCTGTTCTACCTTCTTCGCAAAGCCTTATTAGTTAGGGGGGATTTTCCTCGACGCTGGGAATATGTGAAGTTTAATATGTATAGCCACCTTATACTATTTACTTAAGAATTTGATTATCTTTGCTCTTTGCTCGTTCGTAAGGGATTTAATGAGAGAGAAGATATGTTGGGGGGGGGCGAAGAGAGAGATGGGAGATGTGTGCGTGTGTGCTGTGTATACTTCTCAATGATTTCATGATCCAGAAGTACCTACAATGATACGCTATCTGATTCTAACATGAGTATGATCTGATCATGAGTATCCAGACACTCCCTGAAATGAAATTGATCTAAATCAGTGATCTAAATCAATCGATCTAATCATTACTGTTTCAGATTTTATCAGAAGAGACAGGGCAACAATTTTCTTATTGGGTATTTAGGCACAAATACTTAAATTAACTTAAACAAATACAAACCCTTGAGGCATGAATCATATATGTGAGTACTACACGTTATTTGGAAACTTTTTTTAAATTGGAAGTACAGTCGGCTCCCCCGTATTCACTGTTTCCATATCCGCGATTTCCGTAATCGCGGGATTTCTTCGTTCATTGGGGAATTTTATTTTTTGACAACATTCAGCAATCGTCATTCGCGTGTTCTGTTTACAAAATTTGAGTTGTGTTTGTTTAGGATGGCTCATTCTTCTAGTGCTACTGAAAAGATAAATAAAAGTGAAAAGTTGACAAGAAAAATTGGATGTATTGACGAAAACTACGCTTGGCGAAAGTAAGTCAATGGCTGCTGTGGTCGGCCATTACGGAATCAACGAATCTGCGGCGAGATACATCAAGCAAAAGGAATCCGGAATTCGTTCAGCTGTAGCTGCACCCGTGTCAGTCAAAACTTCGCAGCGCCTACGGGATCCACGCGTTTCTCGTACAGAGAATGTTGTTGTTTTTTTGTGGGTACAAGACTGATACAAAAAGGTATTCCAATTGATTGTAATATTATAACAGAAAAGGCGAAAAATTTTACTCTTCTATAAGGAGAGGGCTGGTGAAACGTCTATTTCATCAGAATTTTATTCAAGTAAAGATTATTTCATAGGTTTAACCCATTAACGCCGGCTGGTAAGAAAATTTTCCAATCTAATTAGATTTTTGTTTTTTCTTTGCCAATAAATGGTGGAAGCGGTTCCACTCATTATTTTTTGTTAAAAAAAAATCAAAGTCGTCGTTAATGGGTTAAGATACAATTCTGTTCACGCAATGTAAAAATCACTGGCGATTAAGCCTCTGCCGACCAGGAGGCAGCTAAGAAATTTCCAAAGAATTTGCAGAAAATTATTAAAGAGAAGGGTTATCCACCTCATCAGGTGTTTAAACGCTGACGAAACTACGCTATTTTGGAAGAAAATGCCGCAAAGAAGTTAAGTAAAATAGTGAGCTCCTGGTTTCTTAAAGAAGTAGAGATAGACTTACTATGTTCTTTTACGCAAATGCGTACGGGTACATGGTAAAGCCCACCGATACCAGTACCAGGGATCTTGGCTGGGATCTTTCACCGGCCGTCCATTCTGAATTTACAGTGGGGGAAAAAAATTATAAGAATTCTTCTGGGTTGGATTTTGTCAGCCCCATCCTTCTTGGGGGGGGGGGGGGTCGGTCTTGGGCATGGTCGAAGATGTTTTATACGTGCAGTGTTCGGCTTCAGCATGGAACTGATTATTGAAAACAAGGCTGGAGTTTTCGATCCCTTCTGCGGAATAAAAAATATATATTTTTGTATTAAACTAATGTGCCGTAAGTGCTCAAACAGCAGGACCGTCTTAAGAGCATCACGGGCCTTCCCAGGCCAAGTGATTTTTCTGAGGCCCTACCACGTAAATTCTGGAAAATTTCAACCAGATTTTATTTTTGTGAATCTAATGCGACAATGCCTTAAGACGGCACTGTCGAACAGCTGGCGTTTACGTAACAAAAACACTGCGATGACGACGTTATTGAGAGCACTGTCGCGGCGCTTTTAGTTAAATTTCTAGGAGGCCAAAATAGCGCTAAACTGTGTTCCTTTGGGCTGAACGGAACTGTGCATTAGACAGCCTCCTAACTCAGAAGCAGCTCGTAATCGAAATGAGCCTCCAGGTGGCGACATAGAACGCAACGATGGACCTCTCCGATAATTATACGAAGTACAGACGATTGGATAGCAAGCGAAGATAATCACAATGTTCCTTCAGAAAACATCGCCAACAATCGCTGCACCCTCTTTCACATTTTCTATCTCTGCGTCACCCTGCTCTTTCTCATGATGCTCAATAAACGAGGTATACAAAAAAACCTATGGTTTCGGTTATTCGCGGATTTCCGTATTCGCGGTCACCCCCGGAACGTAACACCCGCGAATACGGGGGGGGGGGCGACTGTACCTCTAGGATCATGGTTCGCTTGCTTCCTATGCACCCTGTACACACCCTGTTGCGTTTGTTTTTCTATCTCTTAAATACTCTACGTACGTAATAAAAAGCTAGCATTGAAAGACGCGCGCGTATCATAATTTTTTAATTCGAGTATTATAATTACGGTCGAATCTCGATAAGTCGAATGTGCAGCGGCCGACAAAAAACTTCGAGTTATCGTTAGTTCGTCTTACCAGAAATTCCGATTTCAGAGTAGGGAAAAGAAAGGTGCATTAAGAAAGGTAATACCCCAGCGCTTCTGGAGATGAAAAAATTCGAAAGGATAAATTATTCTAATTTGATCATATTTAATTATTAAATTAGAATAATTAGAAATAAACTAGACGTACATATTTTATTATGGAAACGAACGGACGCGCATACATGATACTCGTATAAACGAATGAAACGAATTATAAGTATTTTTATGTATACAATATTATTTTCTCACGAAAAATGCAGTGATTTTTGATCCAATCTCACTTTTTTTTGTCCCTTCGTGAGAAAGTCATTCCCTGTTTTTGCAAGTAGACAAATGAATCTGCTAAATTCTGTTGCTAAATGTTAATTTGATGTTCTCAAATGTTAGTTATATTGCTAAATTGAACATTTGTAAGTTTATAAAAGTTTAAAAATGTTTTATAAAAAAAGTTGCCATCTCAATCTGAAATTACATAAATCTGGAATACAATTTAGACGTCATACTGCACTCATGTCCATAAATTGAGGATAATGCCAGCTCCGGCAAATAAAGGTTCAGAAACAAAACAAACGTTACTTATTCATAAAGCCCATTTATTAAACAAAAGATAAAGAACAAGAACGATGGTGTATGCATGATACCATTTATAAAAACTACGATTTTTGTTCCCTGGAGCAATTGTAAAAAGTATCTCCTTTACAAAAACTTATTATTACATGGTTGGTATGATGGTTAATACATTGTATGTCTCCCATGCGATGAAATACAGCCCGTACAACGCCTAGGCATGCTGAGTATCAAATTATTGATCTGATCTTGGGGAAGATCACTCCATTCAGCAAGCAATGCTCTCCGAAGTTCCGGTACAGATGTAGGAGGTGGTTGACGGGCTGCAACTCGTCAGCCAAGCATGTCCCACACATGCCCTATCGGATTCATGTCAGGTGAGAATGCTGGCCATTCCATACGGGTTATATCCTCAGATTCAAGGCATTCGTTTACGATGTTTGCTCGGTGAGGACGGGCGTTGTCATACATAAACACAAATTCTGCGCCCATGGCACCCCTAACAAACGTACATGTTGTTCCAGAATGATGTCCCGATAAATTTGGGCTTTCATGGTTCCGGTTTGAACATGCAGATCTGTTCTGGAACCCAGTATAATTCCACCCCCAAACGAGCAATGATACACCACCGTAACGGTGTCGTTCAATGATGTTGTCTTGGTGGTAACGGGTACCTGGCCTTCTCCATATGGAAGTCCAACGTGAATCAGACTGCAAGCTAAACCTGGACTCATCGGAAAACATCACACAAGCCCACTGTGACGATGTCCACATTGCATGTTCTCTACTCTAGGCTAATCGCTGCCGACAGTGAGTTGCCGTGAGCGGAACACATCTGACAGGCCTGCGAGCATATAGACCAATATCTCCCAAACGTCTGTACACGGTTTGCCTTGAAACTGTGGTACCCGTGGCTGCAAATAGCTGACGAGACTAGCAGATGCTGTGCTCCGTCTGCTTCTTTTGGCAGTTACTGCCAAATACCGGTCTTCATTCGGCGTTGTAACTCGGGGGTGACCTGTACTGTAACGTCTACTGACATTTCCGTTATCTTGGAATTGTTGCCAAAGCCTAGAGATGACACTTTGGGCAATTCCAAGTTCCTCGGATACTTCCATCTGAGTACGCCCACATTCCAGGCGGCCGATAACTCTACCACGTAAAAAAAACATCCACATGCGTCCTCTGTGTCATAACTATTCGCTTATGGCACTGAGCACCTTACAGAACTCTTGTGAACAATTTCACTTCTTTGCCACCATTCCTTATGTACCCCCCCTCTTACACTCTCGTCATTGTGACGTACTATCAGCATCATCTGGTGACTTCCTGAAATTTGCATATCATTCTTACAGATGTGTGTGGTAATTCTACAGGTGAAATTTTTACTTTCGATTTCGATTTCCGTGTGATTCTGAATTATCCTTAATTTATGGACATGAGTGTATATAGGTATCAAGGCCAAATAAAACTTGTTTCCAAAAGTTTTCCTTTATTTAGCTCCCAAAATATTTGATTTACTTCCTCAGTTAATAAGTGAATAATCTTCATGCACATCTTTTCTGAAAAATTTGAAATCTTGACTTTAGCTCAAGATATTTTAAATTATCTGTTTGGCATTGTAATGTAATCTTCTTTTATCTTGCATTAACGCTGCTAAATGCCGATGTTTTTATTCATCAGCTTCATTCCTGTTGCCACTTATTTCTTAGTATTATATGCATGTGAATTTTTTCTTTCTTTCGTTATTATTTGTATCGACAAACATATCAACTACAGTTTTTGTGGACTTACAAGCTTGCTTAGCTCCTATATGCTTTGTGTCTGTGTTTCAATTAATAATTTCAAAACTTTTTTTGGCCGCTGTGGTGGTCGAGTGGTTATTGGGACGGACTCGCGATGCGAGGATCCGGGTTCGAACCCCACAGTGGTGGTCGGCTGAAGTTGGTTTTCTGTGGTTCCCAACTTCAAGGCGCAAATGCGAGCCGATCTCCCCGTTAAAAAGTCTCGCCACAGAGAGCAACAGTCCTACAACGATAAATCATTCAATCATAACACTTCACTCACAGTTAGAAAAAAAAACTGGTGGCAGATGGCAGCACTACACATAACAAGCATTACAGAGAAACAAAAAAAACTTCACGTCAGGTTTCACTACACGTACACGCACATTCCCGCATGGGCTCCGATTCGTTGGGGGTTCCGCGGGGGGGGGGGGTGCATGTGTGGTGTGGCAGTAGTAGGTAGGGCCTCCAAAAAATTGGCTCGGGGATCCATGATGTTCTTAAGTCAGCCACCTCGTTGGGCAATTTGCCTGTTGTGGCGTTGTATTTGTATGTAAGTTTTAATTATTTAATTTAAAAATGCTGAGTTCTATTGCTAAATGCTAAATTTTGTTCCTAAATACTAAATTGTATTTCTAAATGGTAAATTCTGTTGCTAAATGCTGAATTCTATTGGAAAACGCAGAATTTCATTGCTAAATGCTGAATTCTATTGGAAAACGCAGAATTTCATTGCTAAATGCTGAATTCTATTGGAAAACGCAGAATTTCATTGCTAAATGCTGAATTCTATTGGAAAACGCAGAATTTCATTGCTAAATGCTGAATTTCATTGCTAAATGCTGAATTTCATTGCTAAATGCTGAATTTCATTGCTAAATGCTGAATTTCATTGCTAAATGCTGAATTCTATTGGAAAACGCTGAATTTCATTGCTAAATGCTGAATTCTATTGGAAAACGCTGAATTTCATTGCTAAATGCTGAATTTCATTGCTAAATGCTGAATTTCATTGCTAAATGCTGAATTCTATTGGAAAACGCTGAATTTCATTGCTAATGCTGAATTCTATTGGAAAACGCTGAATTTCATTGCTAATGCTGAATTTCATTGCTAATGCTGAATTTCATTGCTAATGCTGAATTTCATTGCTAATGCTGAATTTCATTGCTAATGCTGAATTTCATTGCTAATGCTGAATTTCATTGCTAATGCTGAATTCTATTGGAAAACGCTGAATTTCATTGCTAATGCTGAATTTCATTGCTAATGCTGAATTTCATTGCTAATGCTGAATTCTATTGGAAAACGCTGAATTTCATTGCTAAATACTGAATTTCATTGCTAAATACTGAATTTCATTGCTAAATACTGAATTTCATTGCTAAATGCTGAATTTCATTGCTAAATGCTGAATTCTATTGGAAAACGCAGAATTTCATTGCTAAATGCTGAATTCTATTGGAAAACGCTGAATTTCATTGCTAATGCTGAATTCCATTGGAAAACGCTGAATTTCATTGCTAATGCTGAATTCTATTGGAAAACGCTGAATTTCATTGCTAATGCTGATTTCTAATGGAAAACGCTGAATTTCATTGCTAAATACTGAATTTCATTGCTAAATACTGAATTTCATTGCTAAACGCTGAATTTCATTGCTAAACGCTGAATTTCATTGCTAAACGCTGAATTTCATTCCTAAATGCTGAATTCTATTACTAACTGCTATTTCTTAAAATTTCTGCCATTTCCGAAAGCTTCGACTTGAAGGAAGAAAAGTTTGAGTTAAAGGGAAAATTTTAACACTAAACTACGGAAGGAAAAATTTTGGGGCTGAGTGAAAACTTCGACTTAAACAGATATTCGAGTTATATCGGAGTTCGAATTATCGCAAATTGATTGTACATTAATTAAAATACATCGCTATTAGTCGTACGTAATTCGTATTTTTCTGCTGAAAATGAATTTGAACAAATGCAGTAATGTTAAAATTAGATAACGAATGATATAGAAATCAGCAGCATTATTATGTTGGTGTTTTTTACGCAACTTTTAGTATCCGAGAAAGAAACCAAGAGTACGAAAGAAGTAACAACTTATCGAATAGTATAATATTTCAACAAAATCGAAAGTTTTATCCAATAATCCACATATTTTGTATAAAAACGCAAGAAATGTGATTAAGAGAAATTTTTTGAAGAGTTATTTTAAGGAAAAACATTTGTATTTAGGTCATAATTTTCATATTAATTGGTCAAAATAATTAAAAAAAAATACTTCATTCCAAAAAAAGTTGTTATATGTTTACGTAACACTATTGATTGAAAAGTGAGTTTGAATGAGACTTGGATATAATAAACTAAACTATAATCCACAAGTGCACGGGTTTGGTCTGTGATATCCATGCACATGTATTTTTACAATTTATCGATAGGTGGCAGGAACTATTTTCTTGACGTTCTCGCTAATTTCCTATTCGAACTCGCTTATCTACTGTGCCAACTTTGGGCTTGGTGTACAGCTTTTTTTCCCCGTAAATGTTGAAAGATTTATCTATATTTGGGTCTGTGCGAGACGCAGCCAGCGCACTCATGGGACATTTTCTCACCCGTTCACTCGCGAGTTAAGAATGAGATGCCCGAGTATACTCGGGATAAACCGTGTAGCAATTGAAGGCAAATTCACACATGGTAAATATACATTAAAACAGAGAGGTCAATAATAAAACTGATCAATAAGAACCTGAATCAGACGAATATATGAATACAAGATTGACCTCATAAGTCTTAATCTGGCCTTGAATAATAATCGCGACGAATTAAGTGTCAGAAGTGGCCATTTTGGAACATTTCATGAACTTCGAATACAAAATGGCATAAATTCAAAACTAAAATGCTCAAAACCGTCACAAAAAATGCTTGAAAGAAACGAGATAGTAAAAAAAATAGCAAAACAATCATAAGTCAATATTGTCATACAGTTTCGTAACAACTTCTCAAGAAAACAATTCATTTTTATTTTTTCGTCGCAAATTAACCAGAATTGTTTTTACAAAGGGGACACGAAAACAATATAACGGTACAACAAGAGGGGAAAAAAAAAGAAGAAAACCCTGGATAAATTAATGGTCCCGGAACAATCTTCTCCTTGTTCTCTGGTTTCTTCTAATTTATCCGGATCCAGTTCTTAAAACCTTTCCTCCTCTTCCTCTACTACCCCATTTACTGAGGTAAAGAGTACGGACAAAGCAAAACCCTGTTAGCTTTGATGGCGTCTCAGAAGAGGACCAAAAACAAACAAAAAAAAAAGATACTATTCTGTTTCATGGGGTACCTACCGTGCGTACAAGGCAAGGATAGGCCGAGGGTTGGAGAAGGATTACCAAAGATAGAGGGGGGGGGGGAGGGGGGAGAAAATTGGAGCCGGGTTTTGGAGGAGGAAAAAGTTGGTTCACTGCCTGTAAATCCCTGCAGTATAAGTAAGCCCCGTCCACCCGTCCATTCTTTTTCCAGCCACGGACGAGACGTGCAGGTATTAGTACAGGAAGAGCGAGATGGAAGCGTCAAGGAATCCTCTCTCCCACGATCCATCCTTTTTCTACCTTATACAGTTGGCGAATCGGGATAAGGATGGGGTGGGTGGGGGGAGGAAGAGAATAATCCCGGACGGTACCAGTGTTTCTTCTCCTTCCCGGTATACCTAAGGGTATACCCAAAACCTAGTACATGAACAAGCAATTGAAAATAAAAATCAATTTCACAGGTATATCCTTGTTTTTGTAAAGATTCTGAGTATATTTATTTAGAGTATCTCGGGATTTTTTGTACCGTTTACTAGTACAGATTTTGTACAGTACTGAATTGTTTTGCTTTCATGTATCTTACCTGAAATTTAGTGTTTATTAAAGCGCGAGGACTCTTCTCCCTACAAATTCTTATACGACTCAACATGGCAAAGAGACATTCGTGTCAGCAGTTATTGATCGGGACGTGACATTTTTAATTGCAATGTACTGTCGTTCGGAATTTCATGCATTGAAAGATGTCCTCTCCGCTTGATTAAAAAGATGGGCATACAGAGCCAGAAAACTGGCTGTTATGTAGAGACGCTGATTTTTGGAAAGAAAGGTTCATCTCTGCCTCTGCCGGGACTCGAACTTTGTCGCATTTGGCACGAGCGTGCTACGACTACACTATAGAACAGCGGTTCTCAACCTTTTTTGACTTGCGCGGAGCCCTTATAAGTAAAAAAATTCTATGGCGGAGCCCCCTAGGCCAACTTTGTAATTATTCATCGAAGTTTCTGATTTGTTTTTACTATTTAAAAGTATTTATAATTGTTTTTTTTTTAAATTTTACTCTTTTTTTTAATATTTTCCTCGAGCGGCCGCGGAGCCCCTGGAGAGCGCACAAGGAGCCCCAAGGGCTCCACGGAGTACCGGTTGAGAACCACTGCTATAGAACATCGTTTCCCAAACTTTTTGTTTCATCGCCCCCTTCTTTAGAAATTTTTTTCTCTCATCGCCCCCTAACTCAAGCAAACCCACAGGATCATATGCTATACTCGTAGCTTCTACCGCCCCCCCCCCCTTGAGGATTCCATCGCCCACCGGGAGCGATATTGCCAACTTTGGGAAACACTGCTATAAAACATAGTTTCCCAACCTATTTTGTCCCATCGCCCCCTTCCTCAGAAATTTTTTTTCTCCCCTCGCCCCCCAACGCAATCTAACCCATAGGATCGTGTTATACCCGTAGCTTCTACCGTCCCCCTGGAACTTTCCATCGCCCCCAAGGGGGCGTTAACGCCCACGTTGGGAATCACTGCTATAGAAAGAGATATGATATTTCTTCCTTGGAGAGTTTATATGCTGAATGGTACGGTTGCATCAATCAGCTGATGGCTCGTAAATGAGATCAAGGAAGAAATATTCTGTTTGGGTAGTGTAGTAAAGTGTTTCCCAAAGTGGGCAATATCGGCCCTGGTGGGTGATGGAATAGTTCGGGGGGGGGGGGTGACAGAAGCTATGAGTATAACACAGGGTCCTATGGGTTCACATCAGTCGGGGGCGATAAGAGAGAAAAAATTCTGAAGAAGGGGGCGATGGAACAAAAAGTTTGGAAAACCGTGGTGTAGTAGTAGCGTACTCATCCGGAATGCGAAATAACGTGAGTTCGAGTCCCCGTTGTGGCAGAGATGAATTTTTCTTTCCAAAAGTCAGCATCTGTACATAATAGTCAGAATTATATATACAGTGAAACCTCGCTACAAAGACACTCGATATAACTATAAAACCCTCTACAACGATATTTTTACGAATCGTGTTTGGAATTGCCTAGTCTAATGCCAAATACCTCTCGATACAACGATGTCATCTACTACGATAAATCCCTTTATAACGATATTTTTTAAGAGATTTTGAAACAGCTACGACGATATATTTCTATACTTCGCTCAAAGTCGTCTTGAATTCAATTTTAACTTCGTCACTTGTTTTCATTCTTTAAAGAGCGTCTCGTCTAATAACATCGGTATTTTTCACCACATGACCACCGAAAATGTCAATAAAGCTGTTGGTATTGCCGCTTTCCCTGTAGGACACAAAAGTGCAATAAGAAACACTTCTTTACAGGGGTAATGAATGCATCTGAATGAAATTCATTAATCAACTAATTAATTAAGTTTTTAGCGACAACTAAGTATTCCAAAGAGCGTTTTTCTTATGGTACTAACAGCCTACATTTGGAAAAATGCCAATAACAACATAAATTTGGTGGCACGTGTGATGACAATGACCCCTGCCCCTATACAACAATAATCCCTCTACAGCGATAATTTTTTCTTGGTCAGCAGAATATCATTATTTCGAGGTTTCAATTGTATCTTGTATTCGGAACTATAGTTAGAAACACATCGTTGTCCATGAAATCTATCGTTACTACGGAGGAGATGGAAGGGGCGAGGGCGTTAAATTCTTTATTGGTAATGGAGTGCAAAAAAATGTATTTGTGATGGCAATTCGTTGCTATTTCATTAAATGGATAACACTTTCAAGTTCATTGTTATGAAGAGCAAATTTTATTATTTATGTTATCTAGAGGATTATTTTGATTCGTTGTAACATAGAGGGTTACTTGGCAGGGCCGTCTTAACAGCACCATGGGCCCCCGGGCCAAGTCGTTTTTCTGTGGCCCTACCAGGTAAATTATAGAAAATTTAAACCAAATCTCATTTTTGTGAGGCCCCTCTTCTCTTGAGGCCCGGGTAGGCCCCATGCGTTAGGCGCCACTGTTACTTAGATCCACCCGTCTGCATCGTAGAAATATTTGTTAATGGCTGGGAATATTTCGTTATAAATTACTAGGGAGAGTTAACACATTTTTAAAGATGAATTGCTATATTTCGAGAGATTATCTTTCGATGAAAATTGATTTTTACTGAAATCGTAAGTCCAATTCTATTTTCATTTGGAACATAACTCACAAAAAGTTCAAACCCTGTTGTTTCTCGGAGCGAAATTCAAAAACAATTGTTCTCAAAAAGAAAATTTTAAAACCCATTATTTCTCAGAGGAAAGTCCGAAACCCATTGATCTTCAGAGTAAAGTCCGAAACCCATTATTTCTCAGAGGAAAGTCCGAAACCCATTATTTCTCAGAGGAAAGTCCGAAACCCATTGATCTTCGGAGCAAAGTCCGAAACCCATTATTTCTCAGAGGAAAGTTCGAAACCCATTGATCTTCAGAGTAAAAACACTTGCAAAATTCAAAACCAGTTTCTCAGAAAAAATTTTAAAACAAATTTTTCGGAAAAACTTTCAAAACACATTGTTTTTCAGAGAGAAAAATTCAAGACCCATTGTTTCTCAGAGCAAAATTGAAAGCCTATTGTTTCCCCACAGAAAAAACTAAAACCCATTGTTTCGCAGAGCAAAGTTCAAAATCCTTTATTGTTAAAACTAATTTTAGTTACAAGAAAATAATAGCAGCGAGTATACACATTGATCACAAGGTTTCAAGCAAGATGGGGGGTATGACACCGGTCAATATAAAGGTCACTCCATTCAAGACACTTTTATAGCTTCATCAATTTATTCTCACTAATTAATTTGAAGAGTAACTGAGATTATACGAACTCACACGTCCATATAGTATCATGAATAACGTCACAAGAGATTTTAATCTCTCGCTTGGGCTGGTAAACACTCCCAAGTCCCCCGATAGCAATAATAATAATAATAACAACACAAAGAAAGAAGACCTCCACCATCTTTTAAGAAAATGGCTTCTTCGCCGATAAATTCCAAGGAAAGAGTTCAGAGCTTATGTGTGTGTGTGTGTGGCATCATCGCTGGCGAAAATTAAATTCTCTCGCGTCAGCTTGCTTTTAAGCTGTCGCCTTTGTTGATGCGAATATCGGTTGGTTAGGTGGCAGAAACGCTTCTTGTTTGTATATATATATATACACACACACATGATACTTTTGATCTAAAAGGGGGGGGCTTGTTGGAAAATTCTTTCTGGTAGTATCTCTCGAGAGCAAATTTGTGTGAGAGAGAGAGAGAGAGAGTTCTTGGAGAGAGGGGAAACCTTCGTCTTGACAATCTTAACAAGCAACACTCCGGAGCTACTGAGATATTTTTCAACGTCAGGTTAATAAGCCGATTTCTTGATGGCCAAAAATAGAAGAAAATGTGTATTTTATATATCAACAGTATACATTGATAGATGGGAGTATTCTTGTTGTGGAAAAGTTGGAAAATATTCATAGAAAAATGTGTGTCATAATAGATATCTCTTCTAGTTATAAGGTTTAAGATGAAGATCGGAACGAACGTCAAATGCGATTTCTCGCCGTTGAAAAGCCTTTTAGTTTGAATTTTGTTGAGTTTATAAATCGAGAAATATTAAAATGTTTTATTTCTAAGAACAAACTTCAATTGTTTTTCAGAGTAAAATTCAAAACCCATTGTTTCCACGAGTAAAAATTCAGAACCCACAATGTTGGAAAATTCTTTCTGATAGCATCCCTCGAGAGTAAATTTGTGAGAGAAGAAACGTTCTTGGAGAGGAAGAACCTCTTGGAAATCTTAACAAGCAACACTCTGGAGCTACTGAGATATTTCTCAATGTCAGGTTAATAAGCCGATTTCTTGATAGATAAGATAGAAAAAAAAAAAGCGTATTATATACGTCCGTTATAACGAGTATGACTTATAGCGACAATCTCGATATAACGAGTGATTTGCACGTGATTGTCAGAGCCAGTGCTACAAAAACACCCGCTTATAACGAGGAGTACGTTATGACGACAATTTTTCCCGTGATTGTTAGCTCCACATCCTGAAGCAGGGCCTCTAGGCTGGGATCTTTCACGGGGCCCCTGACCAGACTTTCACGGGGCCCCCTTTATGATGAATTTATAGCGGGAGAAAACAAAAAAATGATTAAAATCCTCCCGGGCCACAGGGCTGGAACCTTGGTAGTCCACCCCTTGTGGGGGCCATGGCTGTCGTTATAACGAACTTCTACTGCGTATTGATAGGTGGCTGTATTTCTTTGCGGAAAATATTCATAGAAAAATGTGTCACATAATAGATGTCTCTTCTAAATAAGGTTTAAGATCAAGATTGGATCGAACGTTAAATGCGATTTCCGTCTCTTTTAGTTGAAGTTTTGTTCAATTTATAAATCGAGAAATATTATTAATTAATGTTTATTATTATTATTATTAATGTTTATTATTATTATTATTAATGTTATATTATTATTATTATTAATGTTATATTATTATTATTATTAATGTTATATTATTATTATTATTAATGTTATATTATTATTATTATTAATGTTATATTATTATTATTATTAATGTTATATTATTATTAATGTTTATTATAATATGCATTCAAATATTTTGTACGTTTTATTATGCAGGCTGTCCTAAATTGCTTGTACAGTGGATATCTTTGCAACCGTTGACTTTAGAAACATATACAGTGTGTCCTGTAAGTGATAATGCGGACTTTATCTCATCAACCGTCCGTCGTAGAGGTATAGTTTCGATTTTGTTAATTATGAGAATTTGTGATTAAATTTGAAAATAGCATTAAAAATGCTGAAAAGGCGTTCAAAAATTACCCTGTACAGGTTTTCAAAGTGAAAAATGTGTTTTGTTACAGCGTGTAACAAAATAAAAAAATATAAATTTTTATACGGTCCCCCGTTTTCGAACTTCCAAATGAGAAAGTTGTTTACTTGTCTCTCCTAAGGCCAACAAAATAAAAATTCCCAGTTTCTAAGTGCAATATTCACTGCGATATTGGAATTCAAAAATCGGAGGAAAGTTTGGAAAGGACAGCATAAATGAAGTAGCGTTGTCCGTTAGTTTTTTCTGTTCTTTCGTAACTTTTCTCCAATTTTTGAATTCAAATATCTTAAAGATATTGCACTTAGACAGCAACGACTTTCTGATTGGAAGTTGGAGGACAGGCCAACCGTATGAAAATTTAGATTTTTTTTATTTTTGACACACTGTATTTTCATTCTCAAAACTGGTACAGGGAGATTTTTGAACGCGTTTTGAGAATTTGTTAAATTTGAATCACACTACCACGACGGACGGTTGATGAGATAAAAGCCACATCAGCATTTACAGGACACCCTGTATATATACTTCCAATTTTACCATATTTTTCCTCAAATGACACTTTTACTAAATGACTAAAAAAGAGTCACGAATAGAGTCAAAAAAGTAGAAAAAAAATTATCTTTCTGTAGAACCTGTGTGTTAAAACTTCAATTAGTGAAACAGATCCTCCTTTGAATAGTTCACTTACAAAATATTCTATTCGTTTAAAATGCATTATTTGTGTAGATATTTGATATTTAAATTTCCACCATTTGTCGCCAACGATTCATGGTGCTGTTCACAAAATGCGAAAATGTAAATCAAACTCCTAATTGGAAAAATATAATAATTTAAATAACAAAGCCTTTCTTATTTGCGTTTGTCACGTGGCCGGTTGTTTGAAGTTGCAACCACCAAGTTTCACCGAATTTGTTGCTGTTTACCGAAAATATTTACAATAGATGCTTTTTCTACAGTATTACACCGCTGAAAACAATTAGGGGAAATGTAGTTTTTATTTAATTGTGATTTTTAAACGTTTTAATTGATAAAATATTGACAAAGAACACAGCTAGTTATTCACGAAGAGTTGCGTCTCAAGATTTAAGTCATCAAATAAAGAAAATTAATGAATTTAAATAAAGAAATTTAATAAATTTAAATAAATGCATTTAATTAATTACATTATTAATTAAACTAATGAGCAGTTCGTTTTTTTTTTTTCGTTCAGGAACATTTGTATACAGGGTGTCCTGTAAGTGCTAATGCGAAAAAAAAAGTTTTTAACTACAATATTCACTGACAAATTTGAATTAAAAAAATCGGTGACAAATTGGGAAATAACAGCAAAAACTAACGGATTTCTCCGCTTTTTGAATTCGAATCTCGCTGCGAATATTGCAATTAAAACCATAGGATATTTTTTATTGGTTTCAGAGAAGACAAGGCAATAACTTTCTTATTGGAAGCTGGAAGGTAAAAGGACAGTATAAAAATTTAGACTTTTTTTTTTATTTAGTGACACACTGAATTTTCACTTTTAAAACTAGTACAGAGTAATTTTTTCACATTTTAAGCAGTTTTTGTATTGAAACCCTGCCGCTACGATAAACGATGAGATAAAGGTCGCGCATTAGCACTTACAGGACACCCAGTATATTGTTTCCACTAAATTTTGGTCCCAGTTGATTAATTGTACAAAGATACGGAGAAAATCCACGATAAAATTGAAAAAAAGAAAAGAAAGTATCTTATCGTTATAGTAATTAGTTTCGGTTTCTTCAGGTTCGTGATATCGCAACGTAATGTGTGCTTTAATTGTCTCATCAGCCTTAGGACTCTATAATTAAAACAGTATTGATTCGATAATGAACAATAACAGCATTATCTTCGTTTGCTGTTTATTTATTGCCACTCGAAAAGTGAATAAATGCTTCGAGTAATTTCCAAGTCACAAACTTTTTTTTTGGAAAATACGATGAGGCAAATTCATTCTCATCTTATTAATTGCGTTTTGATGAAATTACGTTGAAACTTATTGTACGATGATATAACAATTTAAACTAAATTAATTAGAAGGATATTAATTCTGCATTTTTTTCTTTCTCTATTTTTCTACAACTGTTGGGAAATTTGATCTTAAATTTATCTGATGGGAACTTGATAGATGGATTCGAATATAATGGGCGGGAATTTTTATGAATTTTTTTCCCATAAATTCCCATAAATAAAAGAGTTTAAAAATAAACAAAAAAAATTGAAGAAATCGGTCCACGCTGGAAAATTGAATGCGGTTTGCGAGAAAGTTATTCTCAATTCTCACGAAGGGCAGATTATTTTGGTATAAAAAAAATTAGTTGAAATTTTTGTCGATAGAAAGTGCAGAATACAGAATACAGAATGAATCGAGCGCGTCCAGGCTCTATCGCTATTGCAATTTAAGCACAGTGGTCATTCGGACGTACCGGGAAAACCTACTGGTGTATCAGCCAACCCAACCCAACCCCCCAGGGCGGCCTTCACTTACTCTCTCATCACCCTGCCTCCTTCACATTCCCAATCCAACAATAGCCCAGCATCTCCGCCCGGCACCACCAGGACGTTCGCGCCCCCAACCCCAACTAAACATCCTCAGCCAAGTCCCACAACAGCCGCCACCCGACCACCCAGAAACCCACATCACTCCCCACGACCGAATTCTCCCGCCCCCAGAACCATCGTGCCCCTTCCGGAGCTTCATTGTAAGTCAAAACAATAAAAAGTTACACACAAAACATATTTGCAGACATCCGGATGCTTCACGACACTGGCCTTTACGGCGCATCCGTTTCGTTGTAATGTCAGTTCTCAACAGTTACTCAGATATTCATTGCATTGCGTGTAGGGCCCTTATGGCCTGGATACACAGTTATCCGTCTTCTTCACGTACAGATAGAAAGTGCACGAAAGCAAATCACACATCTGGATCTGAACTACTACTACTAAACTACACATGCACCTCCTCCATATTCCTCTGCTAAACTTCTAACGAACTGGTACATGTTGGAATGTAAGTGTGTCGTGATGTGAACCTGATGTGAAGTTTGTTTCTGTGAATTCATGTTATGTGTAGTGCCGCCATATACGGCCCGAGTGGCGTGGTGGTAAGATGCTCGTCTACCACCGTGAAGGTTGCTGTCACGGTCCCGGGTTCGAATCCGAGGGAGGATAATAGATAAGATATTTTCCCTAACGAGCTTGAGGCGACCACCGATAGACAGCGTCTCCATTTCCATCTCATTAATGGCAGTAAATTGCAATATAGCGATATGGCCAGAGTTGGTGTTTGGTGAAGTAGTGCCGCCATATGCCATCAGTTTTTCTAACTATGAGTCAAGTGTAATCATTGAATAATTGTATCGTTGTTGCTCTACAATTCTTTTTAACGGGGAGATCGGCCTACGTATTCGCCTCGAAGTTGAGAACTACATAAAACCAACTTCAGCCGACCACCACTGTTGTGACAGTGGAGTTCGAATCCAGGTCCTCGCGATTTTTTTCAGAACATGTCCTCTTTCTGTTTCCTTCATCGTTTTCATAAGAGTAGGTTTTCTAGCATGTGTCAATGTGGAGGGGAGGGAACCGTCTTTCACTATGCTACAGCATGCTGGTATACCAAGGACTTTCATTTTGGCTCTACTACGCCACAGAATTACACCACCTGGAAGCAACAGTTACTGAGAAAACAATCCAGAATCGAAAGAATTAAGCGCCTTATTAGATACATCATTTCAAACGAAGACAAAATAACAGTCACGAAACAGTGCCAAAGTACGAATGTTTCAGTTCCCTCACAAGCTGATAGCAACCCTTCATCAGACTCAGATTATGATCCTCTGGCATGAGATTTTGGGGTTGTCTCACGGTGTCTTTGTGCGCGGCTTCTGACAGACAATGTAGTTCCTTGATTCCTGTTGCTGTCAATGGACAATGTTGCCTGTCTTGTATATATTATATATTTGAGTGTTTATACGTTTGTATATATATATATGTTTATATATCTCATATATATGTGTCTATAGTTATTCGTGGGCCCCATTCGAAGCCTGCTACCGATGTGCGTATGAACCTGCAAATGTAACCTCAATTTTTTGTCTTCTTGCCCGCTGGTGGAGCTTAGTGCTCCGGACGTTGCATCACTCTTCCACCATGGCCCAAATCCTCTATGATGGCTATCAGCTTATATCCTCTATGGGGGCAGAGCTGGAGTCATGGTCGGTTTCGGGTACTCGCGATGCGAGTCCATCACTATGACCACTCGACCACCACAGTGACCTGGATCTGAACTTTTCATCAATCTCTTCTGTGTCCAATACTTTCGTAAAGCTTTAGCTGGCGATTCGTGGCTGAGGTAAAAACTTTTTTTACGAACAGTGCTTTATTCACCAATGTTAACATTGCAATGATAACCTTATGTTAGCAACAGTAACAGGGAAAATTCAGAAATGAGCTGTTAATCGTACACATTGCATTTTGTAGGATTCTGATTTGCATATTGGCAATGATTTGACTGCAGTGCCATCTATCGACAGAAATTAAACTATTTTTTCCCCCTGCATCAAAACACAATCCCTTCTCCGTGAAAATAATTTTTTCGCAAATCCCATCCAGATATACCGATTTCTTCAATTTTATGAATTCTTCAACTATTTACGAATTTATGGGAAACCCTGTATGTAAAAAAAGTTTTAAACATAGCAATTGCTGCCGTGCATGCTTGAAGTATTTTTATACATTTGTCGAGCTCAAACAAAGTTTTAATGTAGCGTTGGAGTGGTCAATATTACATTTTTCAAAGTGGGAACACCTACGGCCAACCATATTTGTCTGGATCTAAATCTGACACCAAGCCAATCATTATCAAGTGGCAATGATTGGCGATCCATAGCAATAGTTTTAGTTACTTGCCAATTCTGTGATGAAATTGCGCCGAGAAAAAAAAATCACCAATTTTAAATTAGAAATGGAACATATATGGTCACCTCAAGCGCAGCCGAAAAGTCACCTTTCTCTCTCTCTCTCTCTGCTTTGCGGTACAGAAGGCTATAATTCACAAAACAGTTTGTAAATTATATGTGACAGTCACATACAGAGTTCTTGACAAACAGACGAGTTTTTTTATTTCTCCTTCGAAGTTGATTGATGTTTATCGAATAGTACTGATATTTCGCTTATTTTCCACAAATAAAGTGCAGACAAACACTGAATTTTTATAATACGGATCTGGTAACCCTACTCAGCATTCATAACGGGCGTATATAATTTTTTTCGATTAGGTAAATTGATGCATTTATTGTTCAGTTTTTGATTTAGTAAGATAAGAAGAATTAACTGAAAAAGAAGACACAATGTAATGCTGAAAATTATAGACATATTTTAGTATTTTAAGGTCATATTTTCATGTTGTTAGGTCATAAATGAATGCATATTTCTGAGATTTTTAGGTCATAAAAATCCGAGCCTTAATTATCATTAACATATGATGAGAATTTTGATGTGATGGTACCTCCAAAATTTGATTGTTAGATGAATTATATAAATTAAATTTTTTATCAGGTTTAAAAGTAATTTTTAGGCATATCAATGAAAACACTGTTCTCAATATTATAAAGAAAAACATTCAAACATTCAACATTAAGAGGAAAATTCGCAATTCGCCGAGATATCGGTTGACTGAAAGTTTCGAATTTCGAAATTTTAATTTACACCACTTTTCATGTCTTTTCTTGTCTTGAAATTTTGAGACAGTAATTTGAGCACGTAAAAAGCAACAAAAAAAATAAAAAAAATTCCAACCACTGATTTGTCAGCGAATGTACTTGTATTTGGTACAATAAAGAGGGGGGGGGGGGGTTTCCAGATTTCCACAATTGATATTTTACTGCAAGCAGCATAAAAATATGAATTTTTCTACTCTTCTCGATAATCATTTTTTGAGGTCATCACAGAAAAAATTTTCTCATTTTGCTAATAATTTTCCATATTTGACCCGAATTTTAAAATGAATCGTAGAATTTACCGTATTTAGTCACGTAAAGGACGAGGTTTTTATTCAATTTTTCACTGCTTCAAAAACCTAGGTCATCCTATATGCGAGAGCAAATATCTAAACAAAAGATTTCACTAAAAGACAAAAAAAAAATTATGAAATAATACCAGACCTAATGATAATTTTGACTGATTGGAAAGGATAATTGGGGATTCATTGAAATGGAGGGAATCAGAGGGGGAAAATGTAATCACAAATTAATGAATGAGACTATGCTCCAAAACTAATGAAAATTCAGAATTTATATAAGACATACTTTTCTCGGAATTCATGAAAGTTTTGAATATTTCTGCCCCCCCCCCCCCTTCCTCCACCGTTTGATTCACATCCCTTGGCCAGACACAGGGATGCTGACAGTGGCATCAGATCCGGGAGTGCAGTGGGTTCTCAAGCACCCACAGTATTTTACAACATCATTTCTGAGCACCACAGAGAATCACCTCGGAAATCCCCACGTACAATACGCCACCCTGCATTTACGTCGTCGCGCCCAAAAAATCGTATGCTGTTAATCTGTGAATGAACGAAATGAGGAATTGAAAAAATAAATGCGGTACTTTATTTCGCTCTCTGAAATCATACCTCGTCTCAAATGCGAGTAAATACAGAGTATGTTCCTATTTGACATTTAGATAGGCATTTGAAATAGCCTTCAGGAAACACTATTCATTATTATGTTCATAAACAGAAGCCTTGAGCTAAAATTCCGACATTGTCTTACCTTGTTAGTTTTGTTACTCTCGAACACAAAAAGTTTAAAACAAAATATTCTCATTAATAAGATACGGAAATTTAATAGGAAAAACCATTTCCGAAAAGTAATATTTCATAGTCATTGAGAGAGTTAGCTTCGTACTGTTTGTTCGTGTTTATGGAATGATATTAATCTTTTAGATGTAAATCACGCACATCACGTTCGTGTAATAAAAAAAAGTAATGTTGAAACCGTCTTCGGTTTTCGAAAACGCATAATCTCGTAACACGCAAACATTTCTTAAAGCAACTTAATCATATCCGAAAACTACAACGAAAGGCCTCGTGCACGCAAACTTCATTTTCAGTTGATGTGAGATACCCATCAACACTCACAACATGTAAGTTATTTTATCCATTCAATGCAATCCACCCACCATACAATTTGAAAAAAAGTCAACTTTTCCCCTTGAAAAAACGTCAAAAAAAAAGAAATTTATTAAAAAAAATCAAATGTCAGACAATTAAATTGTTTCAGCAAAGGTAAGATTGAATTTTTTCAAAATTCTAATTTTTGCTTTAAATTTTAATAATTTCTCCGGTTTTACGTATGATAGGCAAGGACTTCACCTAGTCCAAAATTTCATTTAGCTGATAGTTTCCTACACTTTACCTGAATTTTAAAATGAACCGTAGAGTTCATGTTCATTGTATTCTTTTCGGACATTTATATTAACCCTTTTTCGGTCCAGCGGTGTATTCGGTTATTCGTCGACATAGTTTGTACTTTGTAGCGCCCCATTCCGCTATAAAAGACGCCCCCTGAATTTTTTTCCATACGTTTATTTTAAATAGCTTCAAAGTTTTACTAGGAAGCCAAATCCAAGGGAGGCGTTTTTTTAATTGTAAGGGGCGGCTATGCCAATGAAGTATTGTTCGAATTATCGTTAATTTGTTTATCGAGTCCATCTCGACACAGAACCGCAAGAGGCTAATCTTTGAATAGCTTTCAGAAACATTACTCACTGTTATGTTCATAAAGCTCACAGAAGCCTTGAGCTGAAATTCTTACATTGTCTTACCTTGTTACTCTCGAAAACAAAATAATTTTAAAACAAAATATTCCTATTAATAAGATACGAAAATTTAATAGGAAAAACCATTTCCGAAAATTTAATACTTCATAGCCGTTGAGGGAGTTGGCTTCGTAATGTTAGTTCGTCTTTATGGAATGATATTAATCTTTCTTCAGATGTAAATCACGCACATCGCGTTCATGCTGTAAAAAAAAAAAAACACGTAATGTTGAAAACATCTCCAGTTTTCGGAAACGTATAATCTCATAACACGCAAACATTTGTTAAAACAACTTAATCATATCCGAAAACTACGACGAAAGGCCTCTCGTGCACGCAAACTTCATGTTCAGTTGATGTAAGATACCCATCAACACCCCCATAAGCTATTTTATCCATTTCAATTCATCCACACAAAATACAATAAAAAACTAATTTTCTACTTGAAAAAAATCGTAAAAGTAATTTATTAAAGAAAAACAAACACCAGGTAATTAAATTGTTTCAACAAGAGGAAAAAAATTGGATTTTTTTCCAAATTCTAATTTTTTTTTTTTTAATTTTTTTAAATTCGGTTTTTACTTGATAGGAAGGGCTTTTGATCCAATCAAAATTGGTGGCTGTAGAAATAATAAAGCATAAAATAATCACAAAATAAAATCTCGCTTGTACTAAAACGATGTAGGACAAAAAAAAAAAAAAATGCCAAGTCATCTCCTATTCTTCTCGTTTAGCTGAGCTTTCACAATACATAATCCGTCCTTTTACGTATGTTTCACTGATCAAAGTAAATTATATATGTATATATATGTCAAAAAATATATTAATAATAGGAAAATTTTCACTATACTCTTAGGAATTCAGATTATGTTTATTTTGAACACAAAAATAATAATAATAAAGAAATTAAAAAAAAATTCCGGGAAACGGGAATTCGGAAAAATGAATTACACGTGAAATGGAAAATATTGACGCAAAATTAGGGGGAAAAAGATGAATATATAGAAAAGGGAGAGAAATGGAATAATATATAAATATATTTTTTCCCTTACATCGATTAAATTTTCGCTTGACTTCATTATTCGAAGGATAAGTTTATTTTGAATGGGAAGATGAAGGGGAATGTGCTTGCGCTTGCCTTTAGGCTGGATGTTACAATGGTTGTCAAAGATGGCGGCAGGGTTTTGTATGTCAAAAGAGGCTTTTAATATTTATTTTATTTATTATTTTAACTGTAACGAGTTCAGTGAACTTTTTCCTCTCCCGTCTCTTTTGAATTCCGCTGATGATGGAAATTTAATATACATTGTGAGAGATTATTATTATCGTCATTTTTCCTATTACGGTGTTGATTTTTATGGAAATGTTTTAGCTTTTTTTTGTGTGGGCGTATGTGTTTTGGCACCATTGATTCGATTTGGGAAATTACCATCGTATTATATTGCTTCATTTTTCCTATATGCGCAACCCATAATCTCGCTGTCCGAATGCGGCTCTCGGAGTTATTTTGTGGCCCGTGACTTCGAACCTAATTTTGTGAAAATGGAGTAAGTAACGCATTTTTCCAGGTCACTTAAGTGATTCGTACTGCAGTTCCACATCGCTTGAAGGGCCGTGACGTTTCCCACACCACGTAATCCAGGGCCATAACTAGTATTTCTGTGTGTGTGTGTGGGGGGGGGGGGCCGAGCATGATTTCCCCGCTTCCAAAAACTGCAAAATACGATGATTTTATGACGGTATTTTTCTTATCTCGAAAGTTTTCCTCCGGGGCAGTTGCTCCCTGTCCCCCCCCCTCTAGTTCCGACCCTGCTTAAATGACCCCCGCAGTACAGTTCCAAATAAATTAAGCCACATTCCTAGATCATTTGTTACCCGCGGCACAGCTCCAGAGCACTTGAGCGACCCGCGCGTCAGTTCCAGATTTTATTCACCAATTTCTGTGAAAGCCCTTGTGCGGCTCTTACTCTACTTGACAAAAAAAAAAAAAAATAGAGTAGGTAAAAATACAATTCCAGATCGCTTAAGAGTACCGCTGCACATTCCCAGATCATTTGTCACCAGCAGCATATTTAGAGATCACAACGGAACAGTTCTACATCACTCAAGTGACGCACAGAACATTCCCAGATCACTTGATCGATCTACGGCACATTTAAAAATCCCTTAAGTAATCTGCGGTGCCATTTCAGATTGCTTAATTAAGTGGCCCGCGATACATTTTGGAATCAATGAAGTTGTCCGCACTCTTCTAAAGGTTGAGCAGCACCCTTGTTTTATTTTGTTCAGTATGGAGTATATTCCGAAGCATGTTCTCGTGGGTGTCAGCTGTACGTTGCTGTTAATCGGTGCCACCCCTTTTGGGTGCTACAATCGAGTATATTCAAGAGGGAATTAAAATTAGGTTCCCAGGGGTTACATATGTTGTTTGTAGTACCAACGGAACCATCGGATTAGCTTGTCCATTGGTGCTTGTCTGTTGTTAATTTCGAAATCAGGCTATAGTTCAGAACCTTTTGAATCGGCTATTAAAACATATACAGCTTAATTCACGCACGCACATTTCATAATCAACTGACCGAATCAGTAGCGTGCTTCGAACGAGTTTTCATCTGAACGTTCCTGGCCTTGGGGTACTATCACGGGTTCACTAATTCGTTACTAATTTTTCACAGAAATGTTTACGAAATGCATGTTCGGGTAGTAGTTGTAGTCTTTTTTTTCCAATGGCATCATGAATTCACCAATGTGTTCTTTTCGGTTGATGTGATGTCTGCCTTCCTTTTCTAATTCATGTTGATGGTCAGTCTCTTTGTTTTCCTATTGATGTCGATGCCATGTGATTTACGTTTAATTTTCCTATTGAGGTTGATGTAATTTATTCATCAATCTTTCTTTTCCAGCTAATGTTAATATCAAGGATTTTTACCTATTATATATCTATTATAAGGCGTCCATAATTAAAAGACCCTATTTTAAAGTAGCCTACAGGCGAAACCAGTCATCGGACAAGTGTGAAATTTTGTGGAAGACTTCATGAAGTGGGGGATGGGAATTTGTGTCAGGGAGAAAAATATTAGTTGCACATGTCACCACACTAGAGGGCGTTTCACTTTGAATACCTGTGGTAAACATGTAAATTTATGTGATGTCACGCAGCAGCTGTCATAAAACCTAGAAACATTCGCGGGGATCTTTGTCAATGTGTTTGCTGCTCGCAATGACGATAAGTTTACGAGATCGCGCTTTCTTGGTTAAATTGTTTTACCAAAACAGCAATTCCGCAGTAACTGCTCTACGGAAATATCGGATTTGGAAAAGGATTCGAAAAGGTCCAATGAATGTTAAGAACCTTTGGAGTATGATAATGATATTTGAAACCACAGGATTGTGGCTGTTCGTCCCGGAAGTGGAAGAAACCCCGTTTCCATAGACGCAGTACAGGAGGTTCCGCTTCAGGTCGAAGAGGACAAAGCTTCAAATTCTATTAGTTAGGAGTGTAGCACAGGCGTTGGATAGGCCACGTTCAACTGTCCATAACATCATGCGGAATATCCTCCGACATCGTCCGTCCAAACTTTCACTTCTGGAGCGGTTACTTCTACATGATTATGACGCTCGACTCCGGTTCTCACTGCAGCTTCTAGCTCGCGTTGAGGTCGATACAGAATGGACTTGGAATATCCATAACGCGTTTGCATAAATATGCCATTTCTTAATGAAACGCCCTCTAATGAAGACATGTGCAACTAATTCCCCCCCCCCCTGAAACATTCCCATCACTTCGTGAAGTTCACCACAAAATTTCACAATTTTATGATGACTGGTTTCAACTGTAGGCTACTTTAAAATAGAGTTTTTTGATTATGTACGCCCTCTATTATATATCTTTCCTTTTCGAATGATCATGGATTTATCAAATTTTTTTCTCAGTAAGCTCGGTAAATGTGAAAATTATTGTTGGTAAAATATCTGCTAGAGAAACTTCACTCAAATTATGCCACGTCCATAAATTACGACTAAGTTCTGCTTTTATTCATCCCATCAAATAATTCAGTACTCGATAAATATTTGAATATCTTAAATATGAAATATCATAAAATAAGCATCATTTTGCAATGCAACGTCTCCCTTAAGACTATTTCAATTTGTTCCGAACGCATTTAATGATACTCATTAAAATTTCAGGCGGACTATCTAATATGCGAGGAACAATTCAAGTTTCAATATTTAATATTAAAATCGCGATTCATTTAATGCGCGATAATGAAAAATATGCCATCGAATGAAACGAATCTAACACGCATAAAACAATAATCAATACAGTCATCGTTGTGTGATTTAGACGTCCCGGGGTTTTGCATTAATAATTGATTAAGTCGTAGATTAATGCAAACACGCACTGCAGCATTAGGCGCCGCCGCCGCAGCAGCAAACTGCTTAATCTAGACTTTAGAAATGAGTTTATGCATCGATGGCTTATTCATATTCCAGTTGAACTGTAAAGCCACAAGAACCACCACAACCACCACTGAGAGAGAGAGAGAGAGAGAGAGAGAGTGAGCAACGTTTCTATATCACGGCAGCGGCATTACTGGTACCCCATTTTGGTGCACGCACTTGACTGATAACGCGGGGCCAACACCAAAGCCATGAGCTAAGCACAGAAACGAGCCTTGATGATGATGAATAATGAAGTCGGCCCGCGATTCCCAAACCAAACTAACAATCGGAATCGGTAATGAAGCGGATTCGGAGATGAATGTACATAACTCTTTCTCTCCAACACACACACACATCCGGGCCGGATTCTCTCCGGAATAGGATTGAAAGGGGGTCGTCGATCTTAATTCGATTTTCCTCAGCGATTTGCACCTAGGCGAATTCAATTCCCTGGATTACATTGATGGGATTATCAAAGGAACAAAAGTACAGTGTGATCCATTTAACAATCTGTATTAACGCGTCGGGGGGGGGGGGGTCATTTAGAAGCTATTTTGAGGATGCTCTAAATGATGTTTCTTTAATTCTACTAATACATTTAACAGTTAACTTTATCACTTAAACAACCTTAAACAACATGAATAAATGTATATAAGATTATATTTAGTTTTTGGCAGCACATAAATTGAAATGCCATCTTTATCGATTTGGAAGCACTGCGAGACATTTTTCTTCAGAACTGCAAAAGCATTGTTTCGAATTTGAAAATAAAGTTTTGAGAGCACTGTTTTCAGTATTGAAATGCCACCGACACTTCTTATTCGGGTGAATTTCAGCTGCGCTGGGGTGAAAGTGTTTTATCCTTTCTTTTACGCTCAAAATGGTGCGAAATTATAGCAATCCTATTGAGAACAAGATTCTTCCACATAGACAAGCATCCAAATTTTGTTCTTCCAATTTTTTTCTCTCACCATTAGTTCTTGTTTTCTGGCACCTATATACCGTGTATGTTGTACATTGATCGTATATACGTGCGTAAGATATACAAGTATGTATATTATATCAAGAAGATAGATACTTCGGTTTCTAGGCAAACGTTTCTTAACCTTTCTGAACCTAAGGACCAGTAAAGTGTCTGTAAAAATTCAACGCGCGCGCGATGCTCAACAATCTACATAATTATATAAAATTGATTTTCTGTCTGTCTGTGCGTGTGTATGTTCTCTATACAAATCTACAATTTTGGATCGATCGTCCCCAAATTTTGCATATACATATATATACCAAATGGGACCCGACTTGAACGATAGGTTACATTAGAAGTTTGTCAGAGCTTGGCAAATGCCTGAAATGGGCGAAAAACTTTCGAGCAACAACAATGGCTTTTTAACCTCAACAATCACTTTCGGAACGTTGACTGATTACAGTGGTTCCCTAGCAATGCGTTTCAGACGTGTATATGCCTTTACAATGGTTTGTCACTTTTTCACTCCTCCCAGTGACGAGGCAGAATCATCATCAGCATCACTTTGAGGGTCAGGCAAAGGATGATCCTCATAGAAATCAGCGTTAAAATTGCCGATTTTACTGTAGGAATGCGAAAATTTAGTGGGGTTTTCCGCCACATCAATAATTTTAAAAAATTGTATTGAACTCACGATTCTTGAAATATTGAGTTCGCATAGAGATACGAAGAACAGAAAATTAAATATGAAGTAATTAACCGGACCTACTTTTGAGTTGGATTCCATTGATCATATCAATCAATTACGTTGATTTCAACTTTTTATTTATATCTTCTCAAGCATAAAAATTAATGCCTCCTTATTGTCGTTCAATATTCAACTGCATAAATTCTCATATAGTTTATAATGGTTTAAAATTAATTATGGGCCCGTAAACTATATTGAAGAAATTCCAGAAGCATTTTTGGAAGCAGAAACAGGCAGATGGATAACTTGAAGTTCAGGGGGGAAATCGAAATACCTAGCGCCCCTTAAAAAAGAGAAAAACAATTCATTTCTACATTTCTTTAAATTTAGATTTGTTTATTTCATGAGTCACGCAGGAAGTCACCATATTGGTTAACTTAGACACGGTTTGTATAAACTTGTATGTCCCTCAAAGAAAGAGGGATATATCACGTGATCCAAAAAGCCCCATTGATGAAAACCCGGGCAGCGCAGTGTATTATAGCTAGTGCTTATTAAAATCGTGAGTAAAAAAACCCAGCGTTTTCATACTTATTATGATAATTATGGATATGTGAATACAGATGATCATCTTGCATACGGTATTTATCAGGTTCAAAGTTTTTCCTGAATTTTTCAGAAATTGTAACTACAATTAGAGAATTTGCACACTTAGGGCAACGTTTTTTATGACAAATGGCGGCATTCCGTATTTTATCGTGCTTAAGAGATCGTAGTTTCCCTTATTTTTCTCAACGAAATACAGTCATGTAGTCATTTGAATATTTTTTTTCGTCAAATATATTTTTGTTCACTGCGATTTACAGCACCCCTTTATTTCTCCACTCTTTACCCGTTTTAGTATTAATTAGCAAATTTGTCGTAAATTGCATTTTTTTGGCTACAATTGGCGATATCCCTTGTTTAAATCCCAATTTCTTTCATTTTCTTTAATGAGGTATGGCGAACATACAACTTTGAAAAGTGTGTATATACAATTATTATTTTAACCCATATAGATATATTACTAATATCAATTACAACTAAATAATTTTTCATTCAGTTAAAGTCACTGCGGCGGACCACATTTAGCCCAAGGATCATAAGTTGAAAAACGCTGCCCTAGGCCACCTTTTACGGGCGAACCGTTGATTTTAGAGACTCATACTTCCAGTAAGAGAAAGTATCAAAGTAACGTGTGGAAACGAAGATATAAACGCCATCCATGTTGCAAGGGGTTGTATATTTATTTAAATATAAAAATTAACTTTTTGTACGGACTCCCTTGTGACGAGCGAACTCCACAACGGTTACATCCGATATGTAGAGATGCTGTATTTTTGGAAAGAAAAATTCAAAATTCCTCTCCGCCTCTCCACTCTATACATGTGTGGCCATCTGGCGGCCTCTCTGTCATTTTTAAGCAATTAGCTGATTCAAAGGTTTTTAACAACTGGCTGATGTGAAGATATATTTTGGAAAGAGAGAAAATCCAACTGCCCCTGTGGGGAATCGAACCCACGTCCTTTCAATTTCCGAGCGAACGCACTAAACTACAGAGGCAACGAATCTCTCAATCTTTTCCTTGGAGCTCGTGTGCACTGAACGGGACCGATAGTTCTTGTTATACTGAACGGATGGGATGGTTGTTAAAAACCTTTGTATAACGGAGAATGACATCATCCTCGAATTAGCTGATTGTTGTCACTGTCCATAGCACGGACAGAATATACCGTATGCATCCCGAAGAAGAGATATTCTGTCTTCATAGCTTAAAGGTAGCACTTGTCCGGCATACGAGAGACCGGAGTTCGTGATCCCCTCTCCCCCCCCCCTCCAGTAGAAGCAGAGATGAATTCACTTTCGAAAAAAATTAGCATCTCTATATGTAGTCAGTTTTCCGTATAATCTTGTAGTAACAGTTTAGATATTCGTATTTACGAACTCACTCGCGAAGATCTTACTACTGGATCTCATCAGAAGGCCCCCTATGGGCATGAGCCCCCCCCCCCGAGTAGTGCTCGGATGGTCCAAGTTTTGAAAGTAGTCCCATTTTTCACCGTAATTCACGCGAAAACTGCATTTCTCAGATCATTCTGTGGCATCCTTAACCGCCTGTGTCGTGTCTCTTCTTTCACCCGATTCTTACCCGTGGCCCGCTTAGAACATCCCAAGGCCACCGGGGGGGGGGGGCATCATGGCCCTACGTCCTGTAGCGGGACCCTTAGGCTGGGATCTTTTGCGGGCCCTTTCTGTAGTTAATTTATATCGTGAAAAACAAAAAAAAAATGATAACCGTCCCGGGCCCCATTGCTAAAGCCCTGTCAGCCCCCCCCCCCCTATGTGGGGGCCATGGGAAGCATATGACGCCATGTTGAGAATCACAGTTCTGACGAATTATATATATATATATATATATCTTCTTTGCATTCCCTTTTCCTATTTCTACAACACATTACGGTCGGAGAAAAATATTTCATTAAACATACATTATTAATGAACAAAATTTTTTGCGTCCGAGAGACCGCAGTTCCTTTGTATAAAATTCGATTTGAAAATAAATTATATTTGATGACACACCATCATATCATATTGTTGAACTACAAGTATTCGTAGCAGTGGTGAGATATCCATAGCAGCTCGCGAAATGTTTGCTCACTTCCCAACAGCGTTAATTGTATCGTCAGTTATTATAAATGTTTGCGTAATGTGAGAGAGAGAGAGAGAGAGAGAGAGAGAATGTGTGTCGTCACTTCAACATGACTCAGAGAGTTGTTGTTGATGTTCGAAAGCCTAACGATAGCGTCGAGAGTAATTATGAGCGGATTTAACACGTTAAATGAGTTTGTCATGGAACCAGAATAGTAAGGAGGCGAGGGGGTGGGGAGAGTGTTCACGAGCACGAGGAATTTGAGAGCCCTTTTCTCATTAAATCGCTGATGAGAGAACGACGATAGCCCAAGTTGGTTGTTACGAGGACCTAAGAGTGGACAACGAACGATGGGAAGAGTGGCGTTATGCCTAGATAATTCCGGCCGTCTCTCTCTGTTACGGTCGCGTTTACGCTACTAAGCCCATAAGAACGGACGAAATCCCTTTGAATTCAACGGCTTTTTGGTAGATCGATAAATTCTAGAATTTTCTTCTTTGTTTTCTATATTCTCTCGAGTACAATCTCTCTCTCTTTTATTGTTTCTTTTCTCATTACTGGTATTTCGCCATTTTAACTATAACGCATCGTAGTTATACAGGGATTATCAAAGTTGTGGGAATGCCGATGGCTTGCATCGTTTTTCGAAACTTAGATTTTGAACACAACGCTTTGTCATCCAGTTTTTCAAGTCTGAAAAATTTCAAACTAAGTAAATTGTATGCCAAAAAAATGTTGGCTGTGAATTTCGAGTCCAAAGTCCCTTCTGTCACAAATTTTTTGTTCAATTTCTTATCACCTAATCTTTTGTCAATAAATTATACAAATACAAATACAACGCCACAACAGGCAAATTGCCCAACGAAGTGGCTGACTTAAGAACATCATGGATCCCCGAGCCCCTACCTTCTACTGCTACACCACACATGCACCCCCCCCCCCCCCGCGGAACCCCCCAACGAATCGGTACATGCGGGAATGTGCGTGTACGTGTAGTGCAACCTGACGTAAAGTTTGTTTCTGTGTAATGCTTGTTATGTGTAGTGCTGTCATCTGCCCCCAGTTTTACTAACTATGAGTGAAGTGTTATGGTTGAATGATTTACCGTTGTAGGACTGTTGCTCTCTGTGGCGAGACTTTTTAACGGGGAGATCGGCTCGCATTTGCGCCTTGAAGTTGGGAACCACAGAAAACCAACTTCAGCCGACCACCACTGTGGGGTTCGAACCCGGATCCTCGCATCACGAGTCCGGCACTATAACCATTTGACCACCACAGCGGCCCAACTTCTTGCTAATAAATTATGTGCCCAACTTCTTGTCAATAAATTGTGTGCCCAACTTCTTGTCAATAAATTGTGTTGCCAACTTCTTGTTAATAAATTGTGTACCCAACTTTTTGTCAATAAATTGTGTGCTCAACTTCTTGTCAATAAATTGTGTGCCCAACTTCTTGTCAATAAATTGTGTGCCCAACTTCTTGTCAATAAATTGTGTTGCCAACTTCTTGTTAATAAATTGTGTACCCAACTTTTTGTCAATAAATTGTGTGCCCAACTTCTTGTCAATAAATTGTGTTCCCAACTTCTTGTCAATAAATTGTGTGTTTGGAAGACACCAACGAATAAGGCAAATACACAATGTGTATTTGCCTTATTCGTTGGTGTCTTCTAAATATTCTTGGGCAAAGTGGATCAACTCTTCTAATAAATTGTGTTCCCAACTTCTTGTCAATAAATTGTGTACCCAACTTTTTGTCAATAAGTTGTGTGCCCAACTTCTTGCTAATAAATTATCTGCCCAACTTCTTGTCAATAAATTGTGTGCCCAACTTCTTGTCAATAAATTGTGTTGCCAACTTCTTGTTAATAAATTGTGTACCCAACTTTTTGTCAATAAATTGTGTGCCCAACTTCTTGTCAATAAATTGTGTTCCCAACTTCTTGTCAATAAATTGTGTGTTTAGAAGACACCAACGAATAAGGCAAATACACATTGTGTATTTGCCTTATTCGTTGGTGTCTTCTAAATATTCTTGGGCAAAGTGGATCAACTCTTCTAATAAATTGTGTTCCCAACTTCTTGTCAATAAATTGTGTACCCAACTTTTTGTCAATAAGTTGTGTGCCCAACTTCTTGCTAATAAATTATCTGCCCAACTTCTTGTCAATAAATTGTGTGCCAACTTCTTGTCAATAAATTGTGTGCCAACTTCTTGTCAATAAATTGTGTGCCCAACTTCTTGTCAATAAATTGTGTACCCAACTTCTTGTCAATAAATTGTGTTCCCAACTTTTTGTCAATAAATTGTGTGCCAACTTCTTGTCAATAAATTGTGTGCCAACTTCTTGTCAATAAATTGTGTACCCAACTTCTTGTCAATAAGTTGTGTGCCCAACTTCTTGCTAATAAATTATCTGCCCAACTTCTTGTCAATAAATTGTGTGCCAACTTCTTGTCAATAAATTGTGTGCCAACTTCTTGTCAATAAATTGTGTGCCCAACTTCTTGTCAATAAATTGTGTTCCCAACTTTTTGTCAATAAATTGTGTCTTCTAAATATTCTTGGGCAAAGTGGATCAACTCTTCCAATAAATTGTGTGCCCAACTGCTTGTCAATAAATGGTGAGTCAGATTTTTTATCGCCAAATCTTTTCTCAATAACGTCAAGCTCCAATTTCTTATCTCCCAATCTGAAAGAAATACAAAAGCCAATACATTGTGAGCCCAATATATTATCGACTAATCTCTTATCATTAAACTGTAAGCGCTACTTCTTGTCAAAGCCCCTTTTGAATGAGGTTCAACTTAAAGTTGCTGTTTCTTTCATACCGGAAATTTTCCAGTTCTCAAAACATGCAGTACCACGAAAATGCAATTGTTCATGCATTGTTCGTGCACAAAAAAAATGCTATTAATAAATTTAATGGAACCCGAAAAAGATATATTTTAATTGATTTCAAATCAGAATCATCAATACTTATATTACATCGATATCATATTTTCGCAAGTTATATCTGAATGAACAATAAACATACAACAACAAAATAAGAACAGATGCGCAATAATTTAATGTAAGGTAGTTATCAGAACCAAATTAGTAGTAATTCGTAATTAATCGCAAGGCCAAGTATATACAATTCACTAGATGGCACTACGTTTGTAACGAAAGCTAATTTTAAAAAAGAATGTAATAAAATGAATTTTCTCTTTCATAAATCTGCATACGTTTGGTAAGCACAGCACTGAGGTCGTTGGAATTCCCCGCTGGTGTGTATGGATGTCACGAAATGCTTATACAGTAAAACCTCGTTAGTGCGTTACCCGGTTATCTGGTCACTTTTTGGAAGTCCCATTGTCCTTTGGCAGGAATTGGCGCAGATCTGGCTTACTCCGTTTAACGAGTCACTCCGCTTACTAAGTCATATTTTTGCTCTCCCAAGAGTGACTCATTAACGAGGTTTGACCGTATTTCCTCGCAAGTCGAGCAGTGCGTACCAGACGAACGCCAAACTTCGGGGGGCGGGGACTCACGGACAGCCAGTACATCAAAGAGACTTCAGTCGTGCCTCTTGCATTTTGCATAGAGAAGGCTATGGCGCTGCGGTCACAACCGGGTTGTGCTTTGGAAAATAGAAGAGAAGAAAAAAAAAAAGCTAGAACAATGAAAAAACGTATGAAAAAGAAGAGACGCAAGAGACTGGAGAAATCATTTCGTTACAAAGGAATTCCAGGTCTTTGCATTGTCCGTATATAAACATGCCTGGAAGGATTGGAAAAGTGTTCGCTAAAACGAGATTTTGGCTATAACGGTATTCGTTGAAACGAGATTTTTCGCTATAACGGTATTCGTTAAAACGAGATTTTCGCTATAACAGTATTTGTTAAAACGAGATCCGCCTGTAGTAGTCAATTTTAAATCACTTATATTTGAATCGGTATATGATTAAATACAAGTGTCGATGTGTGTGTCAAAATTTTAGACACTTTCGATTAGTTAGGTATATAATTAAGACTCAGCCTTTCTCTGAATAACCAGCATCTCGATTCCCAGTTCCTAACACAACATTCTCGAAATCTATTAAAAGGAGAAAGGGGGGGGGGCGAAGTCAGGTTAATGAATTGACACCGTAGCATGTAGTGGGAATGAAGCCTTTGTGAGAATCTATTAGTTTTCAACGTCTAGTTTCTAGAACCGAACGTCGAGACGTCATCCGTTTTCGGAATTAAGAGGTTTTGAAGGCTCCCTCTAGTTTCCTGATGAAGACAAACCTTTCGTGGAACGTCTCCAGAGAGAGCAGTCGAGTTATCTTCCCACTCACACACTACACTATCTCTTGCGGAGAGGAATCCTCAAGACGAAGTGAACCCTTTCCTACGGAATGGGAACCAAACTACTTCGGTCGTATATCCATCCATTCATTAGGAGCAATTATAATTATCTCCCCGCGTGGCCTTTTCTCGCAACGAAGTCAAGTGCGACATATGTCATCATCCTGGCCATGTTCACCCTCTCTGTCTCAATCTTCTCTCTCTCTCTCCCTCCTTTATTTCACTCTGTCCTGAAATTCATTTCATCTCGTCTCCCTTTCTCTGATTTTCAATTTCTCGCACTTTCTCGTGACAATTTCGAGAACTTGGCGTTCCATCTCTTCCGTGGTTGGAAATTTCGTCAGTGAAATAAATCTCGTTATAATGTATAATGAATTAAGTGGACTGTGGCAGTATACAATTTTGTTTGGAATTGAATTCTACCATTGGTTTCTGAGACATGGTCACATGGTGTAAAAAACTCATGAGATGATATATGAGTTGATCTTTCTTTTTTTCTGCTTTCTCGGATTATGCAAATTTTCAGGAATCTGTACTCATTCGATGACACAAAATATAGGCCTACCGATTAATACATCGATATGAATGTACCTAAACTGTCGTAATAAAATACAGTATTGTTATAGAAGAAAATGTCATAACCAAGAAAAAAACATTTTCAAGTTCATGTGAATATTTGTTGAGTAACGAAGGCATTTCTATCCATGTCAATGTTTGGAAGAAAAGAAATCTAAGAAACCAGTATTTTTGACCAGGTAAATATCAATATTTTCCAAGTAAGGAAATCTAGGATGACATTTAAATGCCAATATCTCCCAAGTGAGGAAATGTAGTTAAAAAAAAATCATTTCTATCCGTATAAACGTCAATGTTTCAAAGAAAAAGGAAACATTTCCCTCCGTGCAAACGTCATTGTATACCAAGAAAAGAAAATTTCCGAAAAATACATCTCTATTGGTGTAAATGTCAATATTTGCCAATTGAAACCCCTCCCCCCACAAAAAAAAAAAAACAAAAAAAAAAACCTGCGTATTCATCCATGTAAATGTCAATATTTCCCTAGAAAAGAGAAAATCAATGGAAAATCATTTTCATCCGATTAAATGTCAATATTTGCCAAGAAAATAAATCTATAAAAAAAGCATTTAGTTCCACGTAAATTTGAATCTTGATAAAAAAGACATTTTCACATCCCTGTAAATGACAACATATTTGCCAAGAAAGAAGATATAAGAGAGAATGAACTTTCCGACTCGTAAATATCATCTTTTGTGAAGGAAATAAATATAGAAAAAAAACATTTTTGATTCTTGAAAGTTCATCTATACGGAAAAACATCTCCATTTTCAACGTGAACACCAACGTTTTCAACAAAATCAGTTTTCTAAACCTTGAACCTTCACTCGTACATCAGGGTGCTGTAGATGATACCTGAACAGCCCATACACCCTCCATCATCGCTCTGCCAATTAAATGCAATAATGCATTGAAGGCAATGGTTGGTGTAAGAGAATAGGGATGGTGACAATTTGAGAGTCATCTCACACCATCTCCAAGATGGGAGAAAATTTAGATATGTGGCTGGAAATACATCTTTACCCAGGGACTTCCGCAGGAATTTATGGATATCGCATATTGATGATAATTGACGCTAACTAATTATATGCGATAATATGATGCAATATGAATAAATGATGATAAAGAGTCACCATACGATGAGTATGATGCTGAAGATGCAACATGTTAATAGTGACGCGATTAATGCTGTATGAATATGATAATGAAGATATGTAAATAATGATGAAAAATGTTTCGCTAGAAAGGCTAAATAGGATATATAATATGTGTAGCATATATGTATTTACAATGACATATGCAGTGCATTAATCTCGGTAGTACCAGAAGGGAGAAATTAGATATATAATAAATGCACATGTCAAAGACCCGGATCATTGGGTCTGGGCGTTTCGAGAAAGTTTTTCGGCTTTTTAAGTCTAAAACTGTCAGTGTTATTATAATTTATTGGAGATTTAATGAAGATACTCTCTCTCTCTCTCTCTCATAGCCAGAATTGTGAAGATAATCATAGCAGTTTCTGGACAGCCTTTTTGGTATAATCCATGATTGTGTTTCAATCTTGGTACAGGGCGGGCTTTTTGTACGTAGAAACTTTAAAAATTCATAAAAACCGGATAAAAAATGGTTTGCAGGGTTACCATCGCTAGGTAACGGGAATTTTTTTGACATGAAAAAAACCCCTAAAAAACAGCCGATAGATGGCGCTGGTACGAGTGACTTCGGTGGAAATATGCAAATGAGACGATTATAAAAACCTGCGATCCTAATCCACAACCACTTCACCGTTGTCAAAACCGTGCATATGTACAAGGATAGTGAAAGCGAAGGATAAAGCTTTGTTGGTGAAGTTGTCGTACGTGAACCAGGAATCAGGGACCATTGCCTTGCGTAAATTCCGATTTCAGAAGAATGTGAGGACTGGAAAAGGGCTTTTAACAGCGACATGCCTCATAAATATTGTTCAGCCGTTTGAGGAAACTGTAAGGCTGGAGGATCGTGTAAGAGCCGGACGACCAGCTAATAACTCAAAAAACAGTCGATAGGTGGCGCTGACGTACACAAGTCAAAGAAAAGATACGCAAATAACGAACAGAATGCCTCCAGATCATTTATTACAGCAGTATGTTTTCCACATGACCACCACCACTAACACATTGTAGGCGAGTCACATTGTAGGCGGCAGAGTGCAGCAGGTCCACATAGCGCAAGTTCTTATAACCGTCTCACTTGCATATTTCCACCAAAGTCACTCGCACCGGTGCCACCAATCAGATTTTTTTCCAGTTTTTTTTTTGCTGTCTTAAAAACATTCCCGTGACCAATCGGTTATTTTTCCGGTTTTTATTCATTTTTAAAGTTTCTACGAACTTTTTGACCACCCTGTATCTCTGCGTACATGCTTATTTCTGTTGAACCAGGGAGACCTGGGAAAACTTCGGACAGTTACGTTTTGGAAAGGTTCAAGAGCAATAATTTAGGATTTCTAGCATACATGCAGGCAGGAGTTGCGTAAAGTAGTGAAGGATGTACAATCAATATTGATACAATATGCGTTTGTTGTTGAGAGCCGTATTACGCCGGCAAATTTTGCTAAGGGGTTCCCTCTTCCTTGTTTGGCTTTTTTAATAACTTCAGAACAACGATGGGTGAACGTTTATCGAAAATCACACCAAGGTATTTATTGTGTGTGTATCAGATGGATGAATATTTCGTTGCACGTTTATAAATGTACCAGCTATAATACCCGGCGCTGCCCGGGTTTTCTTCAATGAGGTTTTTTGGATCAGGTGATATCTCTCTCTTTCTTTGAGAGACATACAAACCGTGTCTAAGTTAACCAATATGGCGGCTTCCTGCGCGACTCATGAAATAAACAAATCTAGATTTATAGAAACGTAGAAATGAATACACAGGGTGTTTCAAAAAGAATCATCCGATTTAAAAAAAAAAATCATAACTATTCAGCTTTTAATTCGTTTTGACCGAATAATGTATAGGTAGAAAGAGAGAAATCTCGAGTTTTACGCAGTTGCCGACAGATAGCGCTAACGCTCTTCCTGCGGCCACCACTTCAGTGTTTTGTCCAGGTTGGCTTTTCCCACAGTTAGAAACCGAACGGGGCACCACCATACTGGAGCTTGGACGTTCGAGAATTTTTTAACAATCGCATTCATAAACGATGAATCGGCCGTACGGGACCTGAAGATTCAGTTAAACATCACTGGCTTTCGAGATCGCCGGACCTCACAGTGAGCGATTTCTTCTTGTGCGGGGTTTTATAAAAGAACGTTATTGTGCTTCCCCTTCCAGCTACATTAGCCGAACTGAAGATACTCATAACAGCAGCAGTGGATGCAAACATGCTCGAAAAAGTTTGGGACGAATTTCACTACCGTATATGAAGTCCATCCCTAGCTATAATGCCCGGCGCTGCCCGGGGTTTCTTCAACGAGGCTTTTTGGCTCACGTGATATCGCCGTCTTTCTTTGAGGAACATTGAATATTTTTTTTTCTCTTTTTTAAGGGGCGCTAGGTATTCCGACCCCCCCCCCTTTAACTTCCAAGTTATGCATCTGCCTGTTTCTGCTTCAAGAAATGCTTAATTAAAGCCGTGAAATTTCTTCGATGTTCCTTACGGGCCCATAATTAATTTTGAAACAATCTAAACTATATGAACTTATTCAGTTGATATCAAAAGTTGATATCAAAGAAAGTCGGAGACATTAATTTTCACGCTTGAGAATATATAAATAAACGGTTGAAATCAATGTTATTGCATGGATATCCAACTCAAAAGTAGGTCCGGCTAATTATTTTATATTTAATTTTCTGGGCTTTGTATAAGGGAACTCAATATTTAAAAAATCGAGAATTCAATACAGTTTCTAAAATTATTGATGTGGCAGGAAACCCCGCTAAATTTCTTCATTTATACAGCGAGATCGGCAATTTTAACACTGATTTCTATAGGGGGATCATCCTTTGCCTGACCCTCAAAGTGATGCTGATTCTGACGACTATTGAAAAAGTGGCGAACCATTATAAAGGCATAAACAATTGTAAATATACTGGCAGCATTAAAGAAATGACAAACCATTGCAAAGGCATAAACACGTCTGGAACGCATTGCTAGGGAACCACGGTAACCAAAGTAAACGTTCCGAAAGTGATTGTTGAGGCCCAAAAACCATTGTTGCCCGACAGTTTTCTGCCCATTTGGGGCATTTGCCCTGGGCTGACGAAATTTTAAAGTAGCCTATCGTTCACGTTGGGTCCCATTTGGTATACATGCAAAATTTGGTGACGATCGATCTAAAATTGTAGATTTGTATAGAGAACACACGCACGCACGCACACACACACACACACACATACAGAGAGAGAGAGAGAGACAATTTTCTATATATAGATTTTGTAAACGTTTTTTAAATGTATAAAATTTTCCAGTTTCCCAAATAGACTCATAACCATGGGGTTCTAAATAGCTGTTATCGTGTCTGACTGAAGTAGATACATTTTCTCATGGCGTACCGAGTCGTTACAGCGGAAGGTTGGCTGTAACGTGTTTTGTTGTTATTAATGAGTGTCAATTGTAGTAGTAGAAAATATCAGTCACATAACGAAGATATATACCTGGGCTGACCATATTTCACGATAAAAAATACTTGAAATACAAGACATCGCCAACTATTGCCAGAAAAGTTGCCAAATGTGAGTAAAATCACCATTTATCGATGAAAAACCAGCAATAGCAGGAGATGCAGTAGATCAAAATTTAATTCACGAGAAAAAAAACCTTTTAGGTCGACAAATATGTGAGGTTAGATATCTCTGCAACCGGTGACTTTGGAAACATACTTTCAATTACAGAAAAGTTTTGAAATTACGTGTGTAGCGACCTCTACTTGAACTTTCACCGACTGCGGAAAAATTATGACGTCGCACTTCGCAATTTTCTGATGAGAATATTTTGTTACCTAGCAACGCAAGTTGCGATAAAAAATCGAATGTTTTTCTTCGCAGTCGGCAAGCAACCATTGTCAAGTGATGTCTTTCATTTTTATGTGTCCGTACCAAATTAAACATGTATTATAAAAACCTTCTGATTGTTATTATATTTAATAATGGAGCTCAACAACCGGTCCTACAGATAGGCGCCTACACACCGGTGCCCTGCATCGGTCCCTAAACTGGGCGACCTAAACTGGTGACCCGGACGTGATTTCGAACAGCGCCATGACTTCGAACAGCAAGCTTCTCAAGGTAAGCGAGTAATCGTTTCCTCCGTTCCAAATGGACAATCCGCCGAATGTCGATCGCGTCGCTATAAAGCCGCCTCCATTTTGGAGAAACAATCCAAACTTGTGGTTTATCCAACTAGAAGCACAATTCTCGATCGCAGCGATAACTGCCGATGCTACGAAGTTCAACCATACTATCGCTGGTATCGATGCCGATATTTTATCGACAGTCCAAGATTTAGTTCTAGAACCTCCCCAGCAGAATAAATACGACGCGCTGAAGACACGATTGATTCAGGTTTACGCGGAGAGCGAATCATCGAAAATCCGTACGCTACTGCAAGGTTTAGAACTAGGAGATCAAAAACCATCGCATCTGCTTGCCCGAATGCGTGAGCTTGCCGGACGTAACTTTAGTGATGACTTGCTGAAATCGTTGTGGTTAGCGCGACTCCCCGCTAACGTCCAAGCTATACTAGCTGCTTCGAGCGAAGGGCTTCCACAACTCGCTTCGATGGCAGATAAAATCGCTGAGTTGGCCATTCCAAATATCTGTTCAGCATCCGGTCGACCTGAGAACGCAATCAGCCAATCACTGGAGCAACAAGTCGCAGCTCTGACCAAAGAGTTGAGCGAGCTGAAGGCCGCTATTCACACTTCACAGCGACAGCCTAGACCTCGATTCCATCATCGAGAACGGTATTCTCGCTCGCGATCCCACAGCCGAGCCCAATACAAACAAGCTGAAAATGGCTTCTGCTTCTATCACACCAGTTTCGGAGCTCAGGCTAAGAAATGTCAACAGCCCTGCTCCTTCAAAACCTCACCGGGAAACTAATAAGGCAGTCGTCCACCGGCCAAGGCCACGGCTGCCAATTCGTCGACAGAGTCATACTGGCCGATCCTTCCACCAACTGGACTTTTTTGATCGACACGGGCGCTGATGTGTCAGTCGTCCCGCGAACTGTCGTCAATACCCACAAGAAACCAGAGAAGTTGATTCTTACAGCCGCCAATGGTTCCTCTATCTCAACTTACGGTACCAAACTTCTAACATTGAATTTGAACCTCCGAAGGACATTTGCTTGGCCATTCATCATAGCCGACGTAACCCAACCAATTATTGGTGTAGATTTTCTATCGCATTTCAACCTGTTAGTCGATAGCAAACATCATCGCCTCATCGATGGAACGACCTTGCTATCTGCCACTTGTTCCATTGCAAGAAATATCGCAGCTCCATCTTTTTGCTTGAACGGTATCGATCTATTATCATCGCCATATCGGGATATAGTCAAAGAGTTTCCTGATATTCTCCGTCCACACATCCAAAATAAGAAAATTAAAGAGCACAATATCAAGCACTTCATTGAGACTACAGGTCCACCAGTTTTTGCCCGACCTCGACGGCTTTCCACGGAAAAGTTGAAAGTTGCGCGAAAAGAGTTCGAGTTCATGATGCAACAAGGACTTTGTCAGCCTTCGAAGAGCAGTTGGTCTAGTCCACTCCATCTAGTGCCAAAGAAATCTGGCGACTGGAGACCGTGTGGAGACTATAGAGCACTGAACAAAATCACAGTTCCTGATCGTTACCCGATTCCTTTCCTCACAGATTGCTCGCACATTCTCCACGGAACGACAATATATTCCTCAATCGACCTGATTAGAGCGTATCAACAAATTCCAGTGCACGAGCCGGATATTCCAAAAACAGCAATTACTACGCCGTTTGGACTCTTCGAATTTCCGTATATGACCTTTGGATTACGCAATGCAGCGCAGACCTTCCAAAGATTCATGAATACGATCCTACAAGGATTGGAATTCGTATTCTGTTATTTAGACGATATCCTGGTTGCTTCTCCAGACGAGCAAACTCATCTCCAACACTTACGTGAAGTATTCAGTAGACTTGACGAATACGGACTGTGCATAAATGTGCCAAAATGCATATTTGGCGTCCCGACCATCAAATTCTTGGGATATGAAATTAGCAAGAATGGACTCAAACCGTTATCCGCCAAAGTAGATGTCATCAAGAACTTTATGCAACCCACTTCCGCCACTTCCTTGCGCCGATTTCTGGGCATGTTGAATTTTTACCACCGGTTCATACCTAAGTGTGCGGACCTGCAGCGACCACTCACCGCTATGTTAGCAGGTCATGCGAAAAACAGCCGGAAACCACTCAATTGGACTCAACAAGCTTCACAAGCCTTCGCCGATGTCAAGGAAGCGCTATGCAACGCCACTTTGCTCGTTCATCCAAAGCCAAACGCGCACATTTCTCTCGTCGCAGATGCATCGGACAATGCCATCGGTGCAGTGTTACAGCAAGAGCATGACGGTGTGATCCAACCCCTCAGTTTTTTCTCTCGCACACTCTCCCAGTCTCAAGTAAAATACAGTGCGTATGACAGAGAACTTCTAGCTATTTATAGCGCAGTTAAACATTTCAAATGCCAGCTAGAAGGACGTCATTTTACCATTTATAGTGACCATCGTCCATTGATGTATGCCTTCAAACAAGACCCGAACAAAGCTTCGCCTCGACAACTACGGCAATTAAATTATATCGCAGAATTTACTACTGATATCAGGTATATTCCCGGACCAAACAATGTAGTTGCTGACACTTTGTCACGCATCGCAACTATTGCTTCTCCATCACCAATCGACTACGATGCGATTGCCGACTCTCAATGTGACGATGAATTACGTGAACTCCAACAAAGCTCATCATTGAAAATCGTCAAACTGCGTTTGCCGGACAGTAATATAACGAAGCACTTGTTTTGTGACATTTCTACGGGACACATCCGTCCTTATATTCCAGAATCACACAGAAGACAAGCTTTTGAATCACTCCATACGCTTTCTCATTCAGGTATCAAAGCTACTACCAAGTTGGTTTCTCAACGCTTCATCTGGCGCAGCATCAAAAAAGATTGTCAGGCGTGGACTAGAGCATGCATTGCATGCCAACGTTCTAAAGTTCACCGACACACTCGTTCCGCTCTGGCCGAATTCAAAGTACCAAACAATAGATTTCAACACATCAATCTCGACATAGTTGGCCCATTGCCATTATGCCAAGGCTCACGGTACCTCCTAACGATAATAGACAGATATTCCAGATGGATCGAAGCCACACCTATGCCAGACCAAACTGCCGAAACAGTCGCCAAAGCCCTAATTGCGACCTGGTTTGCCAGATTTGGCATACCACAGAAGATTACCACAGACCAAGGAAGACAGTTTGAGAGTCATCTTTTCCAAACCTTAAGCAGATACCTCGGATTCCAACATCACAAGACGAACGCATATCATCCTCAGGCGAATGGACTCATCGAGAGACAACACCGATCTCTGAAAGCTGCCCTAAGATGCCGAATCCAATCCCATGCAGCTTGGGTTGACGCTCTTCCATTAGCACTACTAGGCCTGAGATCCGCAGTGAAAGAAGATTTAGGATGCTCCTCCGCCGAAATCCTCTACGGATCACCATTGCAACTGCCTGGCGAGTACTTCTCCGCAATCCCAGACATCAAACAATCCGATTTCGTCCATCAACTTCAAAAACTAATGCGTTCAATGAAACCCATACCTACAACAACTCACGGATCTACGCCAACATATGTTCCTACATGTCTACAATCCGCATCTCATGTGTTCCTGCGTAACGATGCACCACACTCTGCCTTGCAACCAACGTATCAAGGCCCATTTCTGGTCAAAGATCGACGAGATAAATTCTTCGACATCGACTTCAACGGGACATCCAGGAGAATCTCCATCGATCGGTTGATCCCAGCTTTCTTAAGTGACCAGCATACCCAAGTGCCTTCGACGTCACCCGTCCATCCAAGTACAGTACCAGCAACTGTGACTCGTTCCGGTCGTCATGTCCACTTCCCCGACAGATACTCGACCACGACATTTCGTTGACACTAGGGGGGGAGTGTGTAGCGACCTCTACTTGAACTTTCACCGACTGCGGAAAAATTATGACGTCGCACTTCGCAATTTTCTGATGAGAATATTTTGTTACCTAGCAACGCAAGTTGCGATAAAAAATCGAATGTTTTTCTTCGCAGTCGGCAAGCAACCATTGTCAAGTGATGTCTTTCATTTTTATGTGTCCGTACCAAATTAAACATGTATTATAAAAACCTTCTGATTGTTATTATATTTAATAATGGAGCTCAACAACCGGTCCTACAGATAGGCGCCTACACACCGGTGCCCTGCATCGGTCCCTAAACTGGGCGACCTAAACGTGCAATTACTTCAAATTTCAGATTTTGGTTGAGGTTTCGTATACATAAGAAAATATAGATACTAATTTCTTATACAATCACCGTGGGATAAAAGTTCAAATTATTGAAATATAGATGCCACTTTGAAAAGTCATTTGCAAAAAAAAAAAGTATTCATATTTCTAAATGCAATATTTGTCGAGATACTAAATACAGTTGAATCCCGCTATAACGAATTCCAAGAGATCGGAGGAATCACTTCGTTAAAACGATTTTTTTAAAAATAAATAACGTGCCCCTCACGTATTCCCAAGGGATCAGCACGATCGGTCCAGGGAATTTGTTTGTAAACATCCATGCCCGAACCGGGATTCGAACCCAGACCTGCACAGTGAGAAGCTAGTTCCCTAACCACTCGACTGCCAGGCGGCGTTCGAGTTTCGTTTCGAATTTCGTTATAAAGGAATTCCAGGTTACCTATCATTGTTCCTATATAAACTTATTTGGTGTTATTAAAAAAGTGTTCGTTAAAACGAGATTTTCGCTATAATGGTATTCGTTAAAACGGGATTCGACTGTATATAAAATCACTGTTTTGGCAACTTGTCACTGTGTAGGCAAGCTTTCATACAAGGACTGCATACAAATAGAAAGAACTCACACACACATTTCATTCTTTTATTCGGAATATATAGCAGTTACATTTTTGACAACTGTTTCGACAATTACAGAATGTTTACAACTTTGAATTTAATGATGAATGCTGAAAACTGCAAAGTCAAACGTCTCCGTTAATATTGCATTTTAAAAACATGAAATTTTTTGTAAAATACTTTTCAGAGACACATTTACATTTCACTAATTAGCAGTTTTTCTCTACACAAAGTCTATATAGAAAAGTTAGTTTTCTATTTTTCTTCATGTATGGGATCCCTTGGGAAATTAAAGACATTTTGAGTAACCGCACGCCATTTGAAAACTTTTTTGTAATTAAAACCATGTTTCTAAACGTCAACGGTTGCAGACGTATCCGTTGTGCTAACAATTTGGAACAGCCTTGTATGTTGGCACGTTTATTTATTAAAATAAATTTAGCTTAAAAACGATTCACGTATCAAATTAATAATCACGCGAAACAATGTAACAAAAAGGAGTTTTCATGCTCTGCTAAGAATTACGAGAAAATTCATGCGCATAAAGTTAATAATAACGAAAAAAATGCAACCTTTTAACATATGGAAACGGTTTTCTCATTATACAGAGGAAAAGAAAGAGAATCGCGTCAAATTCTTTCCCAGCTTAGATAAGTTCGCGTGGAAAATAATTTGTCTCTTGGAACAACGACAAAAGAGAGAAAATTCACTCGTCGAAACAATTCGTAGAAAATGAGAAAGAGCCCGAGAAACAAACTTCTCTTTCGTCCTCTCCTTGGAAAAGAAATTGGCAAATAGTTGCTTCTCCAGAAGAGTTTTCCGTGCCTTCGCGATTCTTTTCTGGTGAGGAAAAGTTGCTTTGAGTTTTGTGCCCCGGACTCGTCATTATTCTTCACTTTGTCTAGAGTGAGCCCCACTGACACATCACTCACTCACTTCATACGCATATTCGGAGAATTCTCAGTTCGAACTCTGAAAACGTTTCTCAAAGTTTGTATTTACTTCCTACAAAGAGAAGGGATTGCTCCGGTTCAATCAACGGGACAAATTAGAGAATTTAATACGTTGATATAGCCCAGGCCTAAAGTTAAGTTGGTTAGCGCGCCATCCTTTTGGTGAGTACACATTTATGTACCGAAGTGCGATCAATTCGCGACGCGGAAGACCACTTCGAGAATCGGCCAAGGGTTTTGTGTCGAAGTACGAAATGCAGAAATGATTCGGATTTTGGCCGGCCATTTCACGAAGTGGCTGGAGATCCCTGGCCAGAGCACTATGTGCTGATGCTCCGCGGAGCACCGGTTGAGAACTACTGGGATCCCATGAATTCGTAAACAGTTAAAAAAATTCAAAAAATATTGAGGGAATTGGAAACATTTGTGAATGCGGTTTTTTGCGAAAAAGTTCTTCTCACGAAGGGGATTTTTTTTTTTTTTTTTGCTACTAGGAAAAAAGTTTAGTTCAAATTTTCGTCGATAGAGGGCACTAAACAAAATCAAGTCACTGGAAATATGCAAATAAAAGTCTCATAAAATGGAGGGTGAAAGACTCATTTCTGAATTTTCCTGTTGCTGGCGCTTATACAGGGTGGACAAAAAGTCCGTAGAAAGTTTATAAATGAATAAAAACAGGAAAAAAAAAACCGAAATAAAAAACGGTTTGCAGGGCTAGGTTAGGGGAATTTTTTTAAGACGGGACAAAAACCCCCTCAAGAAATAGCCGATAGCTGGCGCTGATACGAGCGATTTCGGTGGAAATATGCAAGTGAGACGGTTATAAGAACTTGCACTCCTAATCCACTAGCAGTTCACCGTTGTAAACCGTGTATGTGGACCTTCTGCACTCTTTCCGTTGGCTCAGGTGAACCCTCCGCCTTGGCCAGGCCAGGTCCTGGACCACGCGTCTTCCCCTGTTGGCTCGGAGCAATCCATCGGGGACTTCCGGGGGTGTGGCTGTTGCTGTTTGGGGATGGCGTGGGGCTCCGGCTGATGTAGATCCTGTGACCGTGCCTGGATGCCGGTAGGACTTTTCCAGCATGGCCCAGCTGAAAGGTGGACCGCTTATATCTCAGAAGGTACAGAGTAGGGGGGCATGTTTGGTGTTGGTGGGAAGGGGGTGATGTGGAACACATACTGCTGTAATAAACGATTTGGAGGCATTCTGTTCGTTATTTGCGTATCTTTTCTTCAACTTTACTTGTGTACGTCAGCGCCATCTATCGGCTGTTTTTTCAACTTTTTCTTGTCAAAATAAATTCTCTTGACAGCGATTGACCCTGAAAATCGTTATTTCGGCTATTTTTCCGGTTTTTATGAATTTTTTAAAGTTTCTACGGACTTTATGCTAACCCGGTATAAGGTTATTATTGTGATGTGGACATTGGTGGATGAAGCACTATTGGTGAATCATTATTTACCTCAGCCACGACTCACCAGCTGAAGTTTTACGAACGTTTCGGACTAAGAATTGATTGAAGAAATGTTCAGGCCCAATCATCAATTAATTATGCTTCCGTGCAGTGGCTTCTACCGACAAAAAATTTGAAATATTTTTTTTTTCTGTGCCAAAACAATTCCTCCATTTAAATGACGCGAAGTACATTTTTTCAGAACACAGTGAAAATACGCTTTCCGCAAACCGCATTCAAATATACCGATCCCCTCAATTTCTACGAATTTTTCAAAATGTTTACGAATTTATAGGACACCTTGTACATTCAAAGCCCCAAAAAAATTCCGCGGCTTGTCGGGACTGCCCTTCCCGCACCTGCCGACGCATAATTAAGATAATATCGCCTTAATCGAGGGGAACATTTTCTTCCCGAAAAATATCCTTTTAATGGAATAATTAATTAACCACACGTGACATTCCATCCAATCATCATCATTTCTTCTTGAATCGATAGATACAAGGTTTCTCTGGGGGGTGGGGGGGGGGGGTTACCTTCATCAAGATTCCGATCCCATTTCCTCGAAAGATTCTCTTAAGAATTTCAACCGGAGGATAAATAACAATTTCAAAGGGTCCGGAAACAAAGAAACAAGAGATAGAACCAGATAACTATTTCACCGTGTATTTGACTTTCTGATTGAATTACTGTGTTTCCATTCGATGGAATCAAGAGGAAGAAACACAAGGAAACATCGATTCCTTGTCGACGATATATAGGAAAGAATCTACTATAGAAATTAAACTAATGCTTTTTTTTTTAAGGAAATTTAAAAAACAAGAAGCCATAATTGAAATCATTGAGCTCCAAAGAACAAAAATTACAAGATCAAGGAAAATAATATATACTTTTTTCCAGGTTTTTAACTTGAGAACAAAAAAAAAAAAGGGGGTTTTTATTCAATTTAAGTGAAAGGGGGAAAAAATTAATTGAATAAAAATAAACAAAATAACATTATTTTTCGTCTTATCTGGCAATAAATAATTCATTGGACTTGTAAAAAGACATGAGGACCGTTTTTGCTTTTCTTTTTGGATAAATGAAAGCGGATGTTTTGTGTATCGAAACGATACATCAATTCACTTTCGTATCGTTTGAGGGGGAAAAAAAATAATGTTGTACTTTATTTATTTTTGTTTAAAATAAATCTTTTACCGTAAAGAAAAAATCGTTATTTTAACGGATTTCGATCTTTTGGAGAAATTCCAAGGGGCATTTTACGGAAGTTTACTTCAGTATGGGACGTTCTGGTTTTTTAAAAAGGTGACGTGTTCCTGGAGGAATTCGGAGTCAATTAGCGAAGTAAGTTTAAAAAAACAGTATTAGAAATAGAGAAGAAGAAAAACTATTTCAATGTCAGTGAGATATAATCAACAACGCATTCACTGGAGTGATTGCTCAGCATTGATGCCGGAATCAGTGCGGAAACAAATCCTTAATTACTTCCATTTGAAATCTAAAAATTTCGATTTCAATGCAGTCACTGTGCCTAATAAAATTAAGGTATCTATGAATGTAAGGTTTTTTTTTTTTTTAATAATAGATAATGCATACATTATAAGTAACTCAAATGTTTAAAGGGATGGATTCAGAGAATTTTCAAGAAAGAAACACTGTTGATTGAACTGATTTTACAGGTTCGGGTGTTTAGATTTGAAAAAGGAATTTTTCAGGATATATTTTGATACCAATATCAAAAAGGACTGTTTATATAGTAGTTCATGAGCCTTTGAATTGCGATGATACGCGATGCAATTTAAAAGAAATCGTTATTGCTCAGATGATTTTGTGAAGATTTTTGCTGAAGGAGTTTTAGCAAAAGTTCCAATGATAGAAATCACCAGCAATGGATTCAGGAAAAGCATGAAGTTTTCTGAAAACTCTTAATTGCTTGAAGGAACATTCGGTCGTCTACATATCTACATACAGCGGTCAACACACAGTGGTCTATCGAAGGAATACTCTGAACCCATTGTTGCTCAAAATCATGTTCATCAACTGTTAATAAATGAAGATCACCATTGATTGTTGCTCGGGGAAAATTCAATAGTTATTACTAGGGCTCGGATTTTTATGGCATACAATATTTTTTATGACAAGTCATATTTTGGGTATTTTCAAGCAATTGGACATATTTTAGGCATTTTTGAGCAATCGGACATATTTTAGGGCTTTTGATTAGGACTTTAGATCATATATTAGGACTTAAAAAAAATTGATCATATTTTTTGGTCATTTATCAACAATAACTTGGTTTACACACAATTTAACTTGATTTTGCACTGAATGAAACAACAAAATTAAATTAAGAAGTTATGTGTCTTTTTTCTTTATTTGTTTGAAAAAAACTTTTGCCTCCCCTATACCCACTACGCACTACCTTATTACTGTGGTGGGGGGGGGGGGTTGTTGCTTGCTTTGAAAGATGCTGAATATCCATTGTTGCTAAGGGAAGTTTTAAAGATGCTCAATATGCATTGCAGCTAAGAAGCTGCTCAATATCTATTGCTGCTAAGAAGATGACGCTATGAGGAATTCCAAAGATGCTCAATAACCATCGCTGCTGAGGAGATGATCAAAGATGCTCATTAACCATTGCTGCTAAGGAGAGATAATCAAAATCTTCGAAAGATAATCAATATCCAATTTCTGGTCGAGAAAATTTTGTGACTCTATAGTTGCTTGAAGATACATTCTATATCCACTGTTGCTTATATTCCCAACCCATTGTTGCTCAAGGTGTATATTAATACACCTTAATGCTCAAGGACATTTTTATTGCTAATTGTTATGAAACAAAATGTATTGAATTCGTCATTACTTGAAGAAACATTCTGCATCCAATGTTGCTTGGAGTGACGTTTTGAACACATTGCTATTAACAAATCCTTTGAGCACATTGCCGTCAAGAAGACTCTCAGTACTCATTGGTGGGGAAAATAATCTTCATTGCCATTGTTGTTCAACAAACTTTCTGATTTCGTAGTAGCTTGGAGGGACTTTTTGCGCCCACAGAGAGACACTTTTCATTCATTATTGCTTCTGAAAGAAATGTTCATTACCTATAACTGCCGAAGGAAATGTTCATTACCTATAACTGCCGAAGGAAATGTTCAACTCTTTGAAGGGCATACGCTTTCCCAAAACCCATAGAAAACAAAACATTCAATCGGGTGGGACAGCAACTGCCCTATCACCCTTCAAAGCGATAACCATTGCTATTCAGAGATGTTTGAACCGATTGTTACTCGGAAAATTTTCGAAAGCTCTCTCGAACTGTTAGTAAAAATATTTCATAAGAAATGAATATTACCTTACGATGCAATTCACACCCAATTGCAAGAAATAATTTGTTTTTCCATTTGAACTCTTCGCACTTTCTTACCAGACAAAAAAATCATATCAGCTCACAACCTCATGCTGTTAAAATTAAAATACTAATTTCTACCGTGTGCTCATCTCTATCCCATCTAAAAGATATTACTCGAGAACACTTAATATATAAATTTTTAAATTAAAATCATTAAATAAAAGAGAAGAGAAAAATATTATAGGGTTGGGGGATTAGGTAACAAGTGTTGTACAAACGAATATAACTTAAATGCGAACCTTTAAAATTTTATTCCCCTCATGTGTTATGTAAGTTATACCATACTCAAAAATGCTTTTAAGGTAGTTAAGTGAAAGATTTTCGCCAAGTATTTCAGTAATTGTTCAGCAAACATTCACTTACTACAATTATGAAAAATCCGAAGTATATTTTTAGTACTTTCGTCGTTCATAATATGCTTACCTGAGGAAAATTTTCTAGGCTTAAGCATTTTGGTGCTCACGTTCGTGTAAAACGAATTTGCATAAGTGTATATTTTGTGGAATAAAATATGCGATTTTAAGTAATAAACGTTCATTACACAAACATAGTACTCGGTAAAGTTTTAACAGCATTTAAACAAATAAAATAAAATGATTTTTTCTCTCTCTCTCTCTCCATCTTCCCTCAAAAACATCGAGTAAATGTTCTGTGATTTATTCATAAAGACCACGGAGATTCCGTAAAATAAGGAGAAACAAAAGACATTGAATATTTAATAGATCTCTCCTCGTTGTTGCTTATCCTCATAAATTTATTTAAAAGACTTAAAAAAAGAAGGGGGGAAAACACTATAACAGCAAGATGGCGGAACCCACACGATTTAACGGAATCTCTCGGACGTCTAAAAAGGTAATCAACTTTTCGGAGAGCAAAACTATTAATGGTTAGCCGAGGTAAACATGATGGAATATTCCTCAAAAGAAAAGACAATATGTTTTACGTATAATGCGCTTTCATCACGCTCTTGTTACGCTACGTCAAGCTAATCATTTTTCAAGACGCTCTAATGGTTTTTGGGCGGGACTCTTGGTAATGACTCATAAAGTGAATTATGCGGTACCTTGTTCCAGGTAAACAGATTAAAAAGTTAATTTCTTACTCTTTATGTATACACACGTGTATGAATAGCCTACATGTGCATAAAAAAAATGTTCAGAGATCGATAAATACATTTTTTTTTCAATGTTTTCAAAATTGTTTTCGTTTAATCGGATTTACATAAAAGACTACTATATTATCGATTTTCTTTTTTTTTTGATTGAAATACATCAAAATGATATCGAAATTTTATACCGCGGAAATTGAAAAAAATATTGAATGGGAAGAGATTGATTTTTACTAGAGAATGAGGGGTTTGTTGTTTTTTTTGCTTTATATTTCGTTTTATGGAAATTATTGTTTAAAAGCACTTTTTTTTGCGTCTTACGAATTTCTAATATTTGAAAATTTTTCTTGTTTTGTGTATTTAGTTGCTTATGATGAGCCATTCATGTTTGTGGAGCGTTGTTTTGTAACAGCACTTTGACTTTACAAGAATGTGCTTTGCTGGTGAAACTGTTTTAAGTGATTCCTCGCAAAAAAAAATGTGTAGAAATTTTCGATCTTTATATAGAGTATGCAGTCGTGTGCAAAATTAAGAGAATTTGGACATTGTGTCTATTTGAGGCATTATGTTAGACGGTCGCACAGCTCTCCATGTGTATGACAGAGGGTCCCTGACTGTTAGGAGGTATAGAGATCTTAGAGCCCTATTATATGTTAGACTTTTCGGGGACGCAGTTGGTACTCGGTTCCTGTTCCTGGACGACACCGCTCGTCCACATCCGGCTCACCTGGTCAACGATTATATGGAAAGCGAGAATATTCGACGTATGGATTTTGGCCAGTCAGAACTCCTGACCTAAACAAACACCCTCTAGAGCAGAAAGCTATTGTTCTCCAGCTAAAGGTGGCGCTGCCTAAACCCTATAGAACATGTCTGACACGATCTTGGGAGGGCAATTGCATCTCGCCAACCCCCTCCGAGAACCATCTCGGAGCTGAAAACTGTTGCTGCGGGAGTTAGACCGATTGCCTCAAGGACTCCTCAACTGTCTCGTGTCCAGTATGCTGTCGCGCTGTGCGACCTGTCTGACTGTGAGAAGAGACCATATACGTTGGGGCACCATATTAGACTCATTTTCGGTTCGATCTCGCAATGTGGATTTTTGACATTCTTGAAATGATGAGCTTTACTGACAGTCATGCGTGCGTACTATGACTGTTGTATAATATATCTTCTAATATATCTTTCTCTGTTATAACTGTGTATTCGTACCAAATTTCATTAAAATCTGTCCATTAGTTTTTCAGAAATTCGACATAATTCTCTTAATTAAGAGAGAAATATATATTAATTAACGGGTTAAGGTGAATGGGGATTTTCTGATTAGACAGGTGGGAAGATCGGAGTCCCCTCGAGAAAGTGTCCTTGGGCTCCTACCTTTTCACTTTTTTTATCGATAACCTCGATCAGAGTATCAATGTGCTTGTTAGCAAATTCACAGATGACGTGGAGCTAATTGGGGTGGTCGGGAATCCAAGCGGTAGGGAAATGTTCCAGATTACGAATTTGAATATGATTGCAGCGTGGGCAAATGAATGGAGCATGACCTTCAGTGTTGATAAGTGCCTGGTTGTTCATTCTGGTTCGAACAAACAACCCACTTTTGATTTACGAGTTGAATGGTATTACTATCCCGGATGCAAGGGAACTCTCATTGGCGAGTGGCTTAGGTTATCTGAACATTAATAAGGGGCCGTTCAAGTATTACGTAAGCAAGTTTTTAGCCATTTTCGACCCCCCCCCCCGTCACTAAAAATCAGCAAAATGCTTCCCCCCCCCCCTTGTGAGCAAAATTTCGTCATCAGCTCTGCTCTTCTGAATCCTAACGTATATTGGTGGGATCAGAGACGTACACAAAGGGGCATAGGGACATTTCGGAAGAAAATACCTTTGTATGTTATTATAATGAATTTCTGTTAATTTCAATGCCATTTGAAGGCTATGAACTCAAAATTTATCTTCAATAAATTCATTGCGTCCCACCCTCTAAGCCATATAATGATAAATCGCATAAAGGCCCTTGACCCGCGTACCAAATATGGCCCTGGGGGTTATCTGATGCGGCCTGCCCTCCTCGAACCTTATTTTGTAAAAATGAACTCAGCGGCACATTTACAGATCGCTTAAGTGTCCCGTGGTACAACTCCAGAACATTTAAGCGGCCCGTGGCATATTTTCAGATTACTTAAATGACCCGAGACACAGGCCCAGAACACTTAAGCGATCCGTGACACATTTAGAGATCCCTTGAGTGACATGTGGCATTGTTTTAGAGTACTTAAGCGGCCCCCAGTGCGGTTCTACATCACTCAAGTTACCCGCGGCACATTCTCAGATCATTTAAGTGATGCGTGACATAGTTCCAGAGCACTTAAGCGGCACGGACACATGGATCCGCGAAACATTTAGAGATCACTAAAGTGGCTCTGTGTAGGGCACTTATCAATAGGGGAGGGGGATGTTACTTCAAGTGCCCACAAACTATCGAAAGGTTTCTCTCGTTTTTGGCGCACCGAGTAAGATGCCATTAAAAATATTTCATATTTTCATAAAGGGTGGTTGATGACGTAAGCATTATCCAAACCCCCCCCCCCTTGTCATCAAAAGTCAACAAATCGGAAACCCCCTTCCCCCCTCCCCCCATCGACGATGACGTAATACTTAACGCCCTCTAAGCGATGGTCAGAAAATCGAATATAGAATGCTCGAGATTTCATGCTTAAAATGGTCTCTTCGCGTACTCCACCTATAAAGTGATACTTCCATTTCCCAGGGGCTCAGTTCGTGCTGGACTGGAGTATGCCGTCATGTTCTGGAGACCGATCACATCAACGTTAATTATAGAAATGTGTCATCGAATGCCATCGAATAGTCATATAGGTAAGTTCATCGTCTCAACACAGAAAAGTACATTTTTAGTTTAAGAGGCTCATGTACGATATAGTAGTAGTAGTGAATATAGATGATAGATAGCAGCAGCAGAGCAATATGAAAGGTAGATAGCAGCATCACCACCACCAAGAACACGAAACAAGCACAACTGGCAACAGAGGGCCATACATATAACATACACTACTCGTTCCGACGTGTACCGATTCATTAGAATGTATAAGACGTGGAAAAAAAAAAAGTCAGTAGTAGCAGTAGTAGTACCAGCAAGATCCCAACTTTGAGGCGCAAATGCGAGCCGAGATCTCCCCGTTAAAAAGTCTCGCCACAGAGAGCAAGAGGCCTGCAAACAGGACAAATATTCAGTCACTACACATCACTCACTTCACTTCTGAGATATAGATGGCAACGCTTTGACCTTTAAAGACCGGATACACCTCGCTTCCCATCTCATAGAGATATCGAAGCGTTCCCGGAGGATGGGTGTATCCGGAAAGTTTTATTATAAAAAAAAAAAAAACATTGTCGCCTCGTACGAAGGCAACCAATATATATATATATATATGAAGACGATCGTCAATCTAAAATCATATAACAAGTGATAAAAATCGAAAAAACAAACGCCAATAGACAATCGAAATTATAAACAAGATTATACGATGATATCCCTCCCATAACTTTGCAGTGCAGAGAAAGGTAGAGAGTGTATTCCTTCGCCACAAAATATAGTTCCTATATATCGATGCTTACGATGATCATTTATGCAGAATATTTCAATTTTTCGAATGATGGAAGAAAATACTGAAAAAATATTGTTCTGAATCGATCTTTATTCGTTTAAAAATTTTAAATTAGAAAAAAAAGTGGTCACCATTATACGTGAAAAGATTTTTCTCCGTGAGAATAAGCTATACCTTACCGCGACCGTGCATCGATACATTGGTTGAAAGGCTTTCGTTGTCATGGCAACGTGTGATGCGGTTCCCTCGTAGCTTCCCTTCCACTGCAAAGTTAACCTGAAACGAACTAATAGATACGCACTCAGACTGTTAGGTATACACACACTCACACTTCCGTGCACAACTCGCTAGGTAGTAAATAGCCTATGGCGATAGACCTGAGTTGTGCTCGGTTTCGGGGGAAAAAAAAAGTACCAGCAAGAAGACGAAACAAGCACAATCCCGACAACATAAACACGTTAACGGCGACACCTACACTCACACCGATCCGTTAGAAATTCCGCAGAGGAATATGTATAAGATGTGCGTGTATAAGTAGTAGTAATAATAAATTTCGGGCACCGTCCTAAATTAATAAACACGAAGATAAACTAAGCAAAGACGACAAAAAAAAAAGAAGTGAATTTTAAGGATTACATCATATAAGTTTATCTTACACCGTTAATGAAGACCTTCTCATTAACTCTCCTCTGAAGAACATCAAAAACATCGCTTATAATAATAATTATAATAATAATAATAATAATAATACTTCTCAGAGAAGAACAAAAAACTTCACCGAAAAGAACTTTTTTTCACCCAAAAACTTCCAAGTTTTTTTTCTTACGTCCAAGTCTTCGGTGGGTTTTAATTTCTTACGCGATAACAAATATAATTAAGAGCTTATTCTTCTTGGTTTTAATTTTCCCTTGATAAAAAAGGATAGGGAAAAATGGGGGAAAAAAGGGGAAATTTTAAGCTCACGTCTTTTCTCGTGAGAGAGAGAGCTGATAACATCTTTTTTTGGGGGGGAGATAACGACGGAATAATAATAAAACAATATATATATATATACTAATCAGGCTCGTTTAGACGAGAACAGAATTTCAAAAAAAGTTCTTTTTTTTTTTTTAAAGATGATGAGGTACGTGAAAGATTAGAATCTAAGTAACGAGGTTGATAGGAGGGAAAAAGGAATCTATATAATTCCTTTTTATCGTTCCATTCCTAAGAGTACCATGGACACCATTGATAAGGAAGGGGGGAAAAAGAAGCAACTAGCGAGAGGGTCTCTGGGTGCAAAACCTCTACGAAAATCCCTTCCGTGAGGCTGAAAACTTGAAATAAAAAAAAAATTGAAAAAAATTGTTTTTTCATTGATTTTTCTTCTCTCTCTCTGTCGGCTCTTCGAGTACAATACTCATTATCTTTTAAAACCACGGCCGTTAGATACCGTTTCTCTCTTACACTTCTTTTTTTTTTTTCGAAGAAAGAGAGAATTCTTTAAAAAAAAAAATAAATTTTTTTCTAGAAATTTGGATTTTTTTTGTAAATTTTTTTCTTTCTCTCCCTAGTTCTGTTTTCTTTTTCAATTTCAAAGGAAGTTTCTTTTATTGGTATTCTATCAACTTTTTCTCGCCTTTGTGATAGAGTTAAGGTTTCACTATCTTAACTGAACTTGAATTAATTTTATCTCTCGTTTGTTTTTTTAAATTTGGGGAAGAAATTTCTTTCTTTTTTTTGGTGTTGAAACACGGGAAAAATTTATTTTGTTATTTATTTTCCGCGAGTATCCGATAACAATAACGTTATGATAATTTTGGTGTGTAATGAAGTTTATTCTGTTAGTAATACATATTTCTTTTGTTATTATTATACACTATATCATTTAAAAATCCGATAATGTGTTCCATGTTTGTTTATCTTCCATTAAGTAAAATAATTTATATATATTACTTTTAATTTAAGAGAATTTTTGGTTGGGAGAAAGTATTTTTGTATAATCCGTTTTTTGGAGGAGAAAGTTCTGTCGTTGGCGGTATTGGGTTGCAGTATTCTTTGACCCCAACGTCACCACAATGGTGGCCGGCTGAAGTTGGTTTTCTGTGGTTCTCAAATTCGAAGCGCAGATGCGAGCCGGTCTCCCCGTTTACCCCAGCACGACCCAAATGGCTTATATCCCGGGAGGGACAGAGCCGGTTTTTTCCCGTTTTTTACGCGAAGCCTACTTGTATTATTTTTATTCTTTATTGAAGTCAAAGATTGAAATTATTTTTCAACTCATAAAGTATATTATGGTAATTACAACTATAAAAGGAGAATATTAATCTTGGTGAACGTTTTATCTCGTGGAATTCATTTTAAAATATGTACTGCAATTTGCAGTAATGCTTCATTTCCCGCCATATTGTTTTTCACCGTAATTTCAGCAATATTTGGCTACTTTGTTCAGTTTTGGCATTTTTTTTTGTGGGGGAAAAAGTATTTTTGTATAATTCGTTTTTTGGAGCAGAAAATTCTGCCGTTGGCGGTATTGGGTTGCAGTATTCTTTGACCCCACACCCCCCCCCCTCCCCGACCTCACCCCAATGGTGGCCGGCTGAAGTTGGTTTTCTGTAATTCTCAAATTCGAGACACAAATGCGAGCTCATCTCCCCGTTAAAAGATCTCGCCGCAGAGAGCAACTACAGCGATGCAGTCATTCAATCATTACATGGTTAGAAAAAAATTGACGGCAGATGGCAGCACTACACACAACAAGCATTATGCAGAAACAAACTTCACGTTAGGTTCACAACATATACACACACATTCCGCCATGTGCCGATTCGTCAGAAATTCCGTAGAGGAATGTGTACCAGGTGCATGAACAGTTGAATAGTTTTAGTATTCTTTGAGCGCCGCTATGTGGTCATTTGGGAATCATGCTGAAGTGTCGTTCTGAAGATCCAGGTTTGAATCCCGTTGATGGCATAGTGGTGATCAGCTGAATTTAGTTTTTGGTGGTTTCCTCAGCTTCAAGGCGTGAATGCGACACGGTCTCTCATTTGAAAAAAAGTCTCTCCGCAGAGAGCACGCAGATCTTCAACACGATACTGACATAACATTTAAATTCAAGTATTTCCATTTATACTTGAGAAAATGGAAGACAGGCGGCATCATGAACACGAAACAAACGCAACTAGACAACAGAAATACGTTAGGACCGCACATATACTCAGAACACACATTCCGGCATATGCCGATTCGTTAGAAATTCCGCAGAGGAATGTGCACGATCTGCATGTACGGTTAAGTAAGTGAGTATTCTTTGAGCATCCATGGGGCCTTACAGTCTTGATAGTGGGTGTTACAAGTATGCTTCGAATGATGATGAGTGTTTGTAAACATGATTTGAGCGACAATAATTAGTGCACCAAAAACATGATTTCAAGCGGCTAATTAATGTTTTACATGACATTTTATAAGACATCGACAGAAATGCATTTTTTTTAAGGAAAAAATCTCGATCAATAATTGGCATTTAAATACATGAGAAACTAAGCGCTTTGTGTTGTGAAAAAAAAAGAGCAGTACAGTCGAATCCCGTTATAACGAACTCCAAGAGACCAGAGAAACTGTTTCGTTGCAACGAAATTTCGTTATAAAAGAATTCCAGGTTTTATGCATCGTTCCTATGTAAAGTTTTCTGTGGGATTAGAAAAGTGTTCGTTAAAACGAGATTTTCGCTATGATGGTATTCGTAAAAACGGGATTCGACTGTAATGGGTTTTATAAAAATATTCTTTGAGTAGCGATGGGCGCTGAAGCCAATTGTTGAATAAAAATGATTTTTCTCATGAATTTTTAGTATGAAATTCGTTATTGAAAACATAAAATGTACGTGCTTTTCACACTTTTCCATTGCTTTTACATAGTCACACTCGATAAACGCGCATGCGTAGCGATGTATTTCACCCCTACCGGTCATTGTTGGACTTAAATAAAAATATTTTTTTTCTTCTGTAAAAACTATCTCACCCCTGTGGTCTGTATTCCCAGCGCGTCTCCTATACGTAAGAGCAGCGGTTCTCAACGTTTTTTGACTCGCGAAGCCTTTTCTGGTGTGTAAATTTCTATTGAGGAGCCCAGGCATATTTTTTATTCATTCATTAAAGTTACTGATGCGTTATTATTATTATTAAAAATACTTATAATTATTTTTCCCGAATTTACTGGTTTTGTTTTTGTATTTTTCTCGAGCTGTCGCGGAGCTCTTGGGGAGTTCACACGAATCCCCCAAGGGTTCCGCGGAGCATCGGTAGAGAACCGCTGCGTTAGAGGTTCCCTATGAGTTAGGGTGATCATACGTCCCGTATTTCCCGGGACAGTATCCGGTATTTTCTATTTTTCCGGCCGTCCCGACTTTTTGGCAAAAGTGTCCCGGTTTTTTCCCGTTTTTTACGCAAAGCCTACTTGTATTTTTATTCTTTATTGAAGTCAAAGATTCAAATTGTTTTTCAACTATGATAATTCAATTATGATATTCATTCAATTATGATAATTCCAACTATAAATAAGAATATTAATCTCCCACGTTTGTCTTGGTGAACGTTTTATCTCGTGGAATTCATTTTAAAATATGTACTGCAATTTGCAGTAATGCTTCATTTCCCGCCATATTGTTTTTCCCCGTAATTTCAGCAATATTTGACTACTTTGCCAAAATTGTCGCCAAAACTGAACAATGTCCCGTATTTGGAATCCCAGTTTCTCGTATTTCTCTCGAGGAAATATGGTCACACACTACTATGAATATTAAAGCGGAGACACGTTTGGTTTTCATGTCATGTGGTCTGTATTGCAGACCAAACAACTAGCGGTTCCCCAACTTCGAGTCATGAATGTGATTCTATCTCCCTTTGAAAAATTCTCTCCGCAGATAGCAGGCAGACCTTCAACACCTTACTTATAAAACACCAAAATCCGTATCTCCCATTTTCATTTCAAAATATGGAAAATAGATGGTGACACCATGCGAACACGAAACACTCCTGACTCTGACAATATAAATACGTTAGAGTCATGCATCTATATATAATACAAGCTTCGGCATGCACCAATTAGTTAGAAATTCCCCAGAGGAATGTTTACGAGGAATATATGCTGTTAAGTAATAGTAAGGGGTCATTCAAGTATTACGTCAGCATCGAAGGGGGGAGGGGTTTCGGATTTGCTGACAAGGGGATATGAACACAATACAATACAAATACAACGCCACAACAGGCAAATTGCCCAACGAGGTGGCTGACGTAAGAACATCATGGATCCCCGAGCCATTTTTTGGAGGCCTTATATACTACTACTACACCACCCCCCCCCCCGCGGAACCCCCAACGAATCGGTACATGCGGGAATGTGCGTGTACGTGTAGTGAAACCTGACGTGAAGTTTTTTGTTTCTCCGTAATGCTTGTTATGTGTAGTGCTGCCATCTGCCACCAGTTTTTCTAACTATGAGTGAAGTGTTATGATTGAATGATTTATCGTTGTAGGACTGTTGCTCTCTGTGGCGAGACTTTTTAACGGGGAGATCGGCTCGCATTTGCGCCTGGAAGTTGGGAACCACAGAAAACCAACTTCAGCCGACCACCACTGTGGGGTTCGAACCCGGATCCTCGCATCGCGAGTCCGTCACTATAACCACTCGACCACCACAGCGGCAGAAGATTGCTTACGTCATCAACCACCCTTTTTTGAAAATATGAAATATTCTAAGCTGCTGACGAAATTTTGCTGACGGGGGGGGGGGGATGATGGGGGGTCAGTGTTTTGCTGACAAGGGGGGGGGGAAGGAGGGGTCAAAAATGGCTGAAAATCTGCTTACGTAATACTTGAAAGGCCCCTAATGCTGCAGACAATTTTTTAGAGCAGCAGTTCAATTAATTAACTTGTGATTTAGTTTTGTCCCTTGTAATTGTAGATTGATATCAGTGTGCGTATCTTGGACGACGAACCTTACCTGCAAGGCCGTTCACATAGTGCAGCGGTAGCGGTGCAAAGCGGTTTCGGAAGTGCATAATGGAGACTATCGGTGAAAACAATTGTATTGTGCTTTGTTCTACGCAGCACGTACTGGAGGAGCGAGACAAAGAAGATAAAGAGGTCACTGAGCGAGAGAGAGAGAGAGGTAAGGGAGTCGAATAAACATGTTTGTTTCTACCACTATCTGCTGTTTGGTTAGTTTCTCCCTTTTTTCTTTCCCTCTTCTGAGGAAGGATCATCATCATCATCATCATCATCATCACACCCTTACATTTCAGAACCCCTCCGGTCATTTCTTCTATCCTCTTCTACTATGTGTGGACATCTCTTCCTCCAACGCAAAGCTGCATTTAAGAGTTCCTTTCAAGAGTCTTTGCTCCACCCCTAAGCATTTTTTTCGTTCCTAGTCTTAATTCTTGTATAACTCGTACCTCTTCACTCCACTATTAGCACAGCCTTATTCATCATATAACGGAAAGATTAATACATATTCAATACCAGAGTGGCGTGCTTCATTCACGAGAGATGTAAATTCACATTAGGATGAATTCAAATCAAAAAGAAATCAAGTCAATAATCAAATTACAAAAGTGATCTCTCTGTGGAAGATTAAAAATCTCATTTACCCAACTACACCAGAATCACCTTGATGAATCGACATTCGAACTTGAAATGCTTTTCTAACCTTAATCTAATAGATATATATATATTCTATCTTTTGAGAAATTACACCCTCCTCGCATTTATCTAAAGGTTCCTGTGCCAGTCAAGGCATCAAGGGAAATCGGAAACTTCTCCCAACTTTCTCCAAAACCGGAGGGAGTCTCAAAGGAGTTGTCAGAGATCTTTTCCATGTCGTTTTTGAGGGATCCTTTCAACTCATCTACCGATGCATTCATTAAAAGGCAATTCTAATTATCTTCTGTGTCCCCCCTCTTTCTCTCTTCAAGACACTGCCGACACCGCTCGTGTCTTCGCTATGCTATCATTCCCCCCCCCCCCGATGAAGTTTTCCTGTATGACATTCCCATCCCCTTTTACGCGACAAGTCTTCTTGGTTCAAATACATTTTCTCTTCAAGGAATTTTAGTTCCCTTTTCTGAGCTGGAAACTTTCGACGAGCGATGATCTAAAAGCAAAATGATGTTCAAGAAGGTTTTCGTTTCCCCCAATTTTGTGTGCCCCTCGTTTCCATCCGAAAGTTTCACTTGCTTGCCACAGAAAAAGACCCTTGTGGGACTGATCGACGAACGAAACCACAGATACGTTCTGAACCGTAACATGCCTCAGACGCTATTAGGCACAAGAAATTTAGTTCACTATAACGAAAATATTGGTTCGAGTCAAACAGTTTTCTTACATGACAATCTAAATACTGTACACGATGCTCTTTAATAAGATATTTATAATGTGTGTTTCTCCTTATATATATATTATTCAGCATTTTCATTCGAAAATAGTGCAACCAACTTACAGGGTGCCTCATAAATTACAAGTCATAAAAAGTGAAGGAATTGTTATATTTGATTGCAGTTTATTTCTGAATTGGAAAAGGAAGGTGTAACTCCAGTGCCATCAACCCACGGACTTATCAGGGCGTATTTTGGGTCTGGTGTACATAACGGACTCCATTGATGAAATCTAGAACTACTAGTTTGCAAAATATGTTTATTGGTGGGGTTGTTATTTCAAGCCAGGTAGAAAAGCTTCCAGAATAGCACTTTGTCTGAGGGAAGCCTATGATAGTGTTGAGATTGTCCTGGACAGCCCTTTTCCTAGTGCACAGCATCATTTTTGCTAAGCTGACAATATTATTATCAAGATGGATGTCGTGATCTTGTTCTGCATAGAATGATTTTAGGACTTTTTTCTTCATACTAGTATAATGAAGCACGCGCAGGACCGTGGCTAGAGTAGCATCTGCTCTGCTTTTTGGCTATTTGGGTTCTAATTTTCTGAGAATTTATATAGAGCAATTAGTCAAAGCACATAAATATGCATGGAGAAAAAAAATCTCACACATTGAAAAAAATATACGGAAATACAGGGTGTTCTGTTAATGGAAAGACAAACTCAGAGGGTTGTTGGTAGACATCAAGAGCAACAAAAATTGCAATGGAACAAACATGGTGTCGCAAACCACGTTGAGAGGGTGAAAATCGTGAAAAATGCATGCAGGCTATAAGTCCAGAGGAGACGGAAGGTGGGATGTCAGTTGATCGCTGAATGCGTTCGTCGGTTCGCAGTTCCTCCCGGAATTGCTGCAAAGTGTGCCGGCCGCAGTGCAGCGAGACATGTGGTTCATGCATTATGGTGCCCCTGCACATTTTTCCCACGAGGTGCGTAATCACCTCGATGTTACATATACACGGAGGTGGATTGGACGCACGGGACCCGTTGCTTTGCCTCCACGTTCGCCGGATCTCAATCCGTGCGACTTTTTCCCTATGTGGTCACCTTTAAATCACTCGTTTATGCGACGCTTGTGGACACACAGGAAGATCTCACAGCGCCGATTGTCGTCGCTGCGGCAGACATCAAAAGCATACTTGCTATCTTCGAGCGCATCCGGTCCGAGAATCGTTGTAGACGGTGCAATGACGTCAGCGGTGGCCACTTCCAACAACTCTTGTAACAATTAATCAAATAAATCTTTTTGCAGTTATTATTGTACTTTTTGTCACTTCCAGCGTGACGTCGAAACCTGCATGCGTTTTTCGTGATTTTCACCCTCTCAACGTGGTTTGTGACACCATGTCCCATTGGAATTTTTTTTCTTCTTGATGCCTACTAACAACCATTTCAGTTTGTCGATTCATTAACAGAACACCCTGTATATGGAATATTTTTTTCTAGAAAGAAAAATTACTCCGGAAACCTGGAAATGAGGACAAAAGACATTTGCGGACGCTTAAAATGACAAAAAAAAAAAAAAAATCACCTTACTTCTGGTAACTCTGGTAAGTTAAAAGAACCGGTTTGCTAGCAGGCTAAAAACTCAGTATGTTATTTTTACACAGTCGCCATCTAACTTCTCCAAAAAGAGACGTTCGAAAACAGAAAAGGGGAATTCTTCCTTCCGCATGTAAAATTTTTAATTCAAAAATGCCTATCTTTTTCATCATTTCATGAGCGGAACGGTTTCCTTTATATATATTTTGAATTCAAAATTCCATTGATGTCATGCTGTTTTATTATGCACGTAATCCTTTTTTTTACCGAAAAAATTAAGCATTATATAGATATGCAGAATTTCATAGTAGCGTAGGATAGCACATGCAATCAAAAAATATAATGACAAAAATTTGAAATAAATCAATGGTTGAACAGTATTTTTAATATATTTCTACTACGTCATCTTTTCACCATGTTAATAGGCATAATTGAAGGGTTAGTTGAAGGGTCAATTACTATTTATAATAGTCGCCTTACACGGGCATCTGAAAACATGTTCATTTCAATTCAGTATTTTCCAACATCCATCATAACACAAAAATTATTACAATACAATGATTACAAATAATACACCTTATATTAACATCCTATTAACATCGACAGGTGTGGAAATCACGATATGACTTATTTTCAAATACGAATACAAACGCAACGCCACAACAGGCAAAATGGCCAACGAGGTGGCTGAGAAAAAGATGTCCATAACAAATATTGATGTCATATATTTCAAAAATACAGCAACCCAATTAAAAATGCAATTACAAACAATATATATACATGATGAAATAATAGAAAATACCCATAAAGAATATTATAGTTGTCTTATTCTAGGTATGGATAGCTTCTCGATTTACCCCAACATGTTTATCGTATTTCTTTTTAAATTGTGTCAATTGTGTTACAATTTACTACCTCCGGGGATAAGCTATTCCATTTATTAACAACACTATTAGAGAAAAATTCCCTGCGACACCATAACCTAGAATTGTCCTTTACCGATCGATACTGGCGTCTCCTTGTAAAAGCAGTCGATTGACGGTGTGTTAATAGCTCACGGTCCATCCTATCCAATTCCGTTGAAAATTTTGAAACCCTTCGATCATATCTCTCCGACACATGCGTTCACACATCTAATGTAAGTATATTAAAAAAATGAAGTCTCTCTTCGTAACTAAAGCCTCGTGTGCCAATAAGATCTGCACCCCTTCAACCAAGTCTATGTCCCTCTGTAGGTATGGTCTCTAGAATCTTTTAGCATACTCCAGTCCAGGACGAATTAGGCCTCGGAAAAGCGGAAGAATGACTTTAGGACAACGCGCAGAGACGTTTTTGAAAGTGAATCCGAGCATTATATTCGATATTTTGACCACCGCTGAACAGTGTTCAGAAAACCCAAGCCGCTCGTCACTGAGAATTTCCAAATCGGTGACCCTAGTTGCATCCGGGATAGTGACACCGTTCACGTCGTAAGAGAAACGTGAGTTGATCGAGCCAAACTGGGCGACCATGCACTTGTTAACACTAAACGTCATGCTCCATTCATTTCTCTCCATGCTGCAATCTTGTGTAAGTTTGTCTGCAGCAATTCCTTATCGCTTTTATTCCCGACTACCCCCATTAGCTTCACGTCATTTGCGAATTTGCTAGCAATCCCATCGATACCCTGACCGAATTTATCGATAAAAAGGGAAAAAGTATAGGGTCAAGGACACTTCCTTGAGGAACTCCACTTGTGACGCTTGTCCAACCAGAGAATTCCCCGTTCACCATAACTCGTTGTGACCTATCTCTCAACCACGATTCTATCCAATTCAGCAAGTTGCCGCCAATCCCAATCTCGTGTAAACGCTTCAAGAGTTTACCATGTTGGATCCGATCGAATGCCTTCTGGAAATCAAGGTAAAAACATCTAAATTTTTACCCTTACCCAAAACCTTAGTCACGTGATCACAGAAGCAAAGGAGGTTAGTTACACATGACTTCCTCTTCTTGAACCCATGCTGATTATCCGCTAATACACTATTCTTGTCCAGCCACTTCACCAATTGCTTTTTGATAATAATTTCCAAAATTTTCGAGAGCGAGCTCGTCAAATTCACTGGACGATAATTGCACACAGCCTCTCTAGTACCCTTTTTAAATATCGGAACAACATTTGCAAGCTTCCAATCCCTTCGGACGATACCCTCAGCAACACTACTGCTGTAAATCTGTGTGACTGGCCTCAACAATTCATTAGCACATTCCCTGAGGACCCTAGGATAGATATCATCTGGTCTTGGTGCTTTGCTCGCACATATATTTTTTAAAAGATTTAGGACCTCCGCATCTTCCACTTGAATATCGTTGAGAATTTTATTACTTCATGCAATACCCGTAGATTGAATATCGTATTCTCTATTAAAAACCGACACAAAAAAGTCATTGAAAGCACTACACATACCTACATTGCTCTCAACCCGAGATCCTCCTATCGAGATGGGGGAACAACTGTCCCCTTACATCCATTATTGGCGTATCTAAAAAATGATTTTGGGTCGGCGCCAATGTTTTCTGACAACGTAGACTCAACTTCCTTTTTACTATCCCTTATCGCTTTCTTCAACAGTCTTCTTTTATCAGTAAACAATGATAGGTCACCTCGTCCACTTTTATATTCTCTGAATGCCCTTTTCTTTTCAAGATAAAGGTTACGCACGCTATCCGTGAACCACAGGAGGCGTGATGTACAAACACGATTTTTTCGAACAAAGGGTATGACGTCGTGAAAAACAGAGGACAGCTTCGTACTAAATTCTTCCCATTGACTTACCACCCCTACTGATTCCAACCGGTCTTTGAAAACTTCTGCTAACCTTCCTCTGAAAACATCAAAGTTAGTTCTTCGAAAACAAGGAACCAGTCTTTTGTTATCAACCTTACCCGAGGAAAAGTTACAGCGAAATCTCACTATACGATGATCACTGGAAGAAAACTCTTCCCCCACCGAAACACGTTCAACAAGATCCTCAGAACTAGTAAGAACTAAATCCAAAATAGCAGTACCCCTAGTGGCTTCTGATACATGCTGATGCAAAAAATTTTCGAGCACCAACTTAAGAAAGTCTCTTTCATACTGATTTCTAGATGAAAGGTTCTCCCAGTCTATATCCAGCTAATGGAAATCCCCAAGTATTACAACCCTCTTATACGCTTACACATGTAGGAGATTTCATCATGAAGTTTGGCGGCGTTGTTTGGATCCATGTTCGGTGGATTCTAACAAACCCCAACAATAAGTTTATGAAGTCTTCTGTTTTCAAGCTCAACCCATATATAGTTTCAATATCACTTTCCTGCACGTTACACTCTCCAGCCTTCAAGCATGATTTCACGTATATCAACACTCCACTCCCTTTCCTATCAGATCTATTTCTCAAAAAAGGTATCGTATCCTGAGATGTGTAAGAAAGATTCGTTTTCCCAAGATTCTGTAATGGCTATAAGACCCAGGCCTTCCACAGCTATATCATAGTTTCAAAAAAACCTTTCTTATTACCCAAGCTCCTGGCATTAATTAGCATACACTTTAATTTGCCCTGCGATATAGTGTCAATCGAGTGTCGTATTGTGGAGGTGAAATATTAAACAAATATGCTAATAAAAATACAAGGCCAACAACGCATGCAAAATACCCAATTAGGTGGCTAAAAATAAAAACGATGTCCATAATAAATATGGATGTCGTGTATTTGTAAAATACAGAAACTCATTGAAAGTGCAATTGTAAAAACTATACACATGATAAAACATAATACACTACCCATAAAAAATAGTGATGGTTGTCTCATGCGAGTAAGGATAGCTTCTCGATTCACTCCAATATGTTTATTGTATTTCTTTTTAAACGTGTCGATTGTGTTTAGAATTCACGACCCCCGGAGGTAAGCTATTGCATATTTATTGACAATTCTGTATATCATTCTACAATTACTTCCTAAGACACTACAACCTGGAATTGTTCCTTACTAATCGGTACTTTTTTTTTTCAAACCGAGCACAACTCCGGTCTATCGCCATGGGCAATTTATTACCTAGTGAGTTGGGCCGGAAGTGTGAGTGTGCGTATCTAACAATCTGAGTGCGTATCTAGTTTTGTGTCTGATTTTTCAGTGCTGCCATCTATATTTCAGAAAAGAAGTGTAATGATTGAATTACATTTGTACCGTTTGTAGGCCTGTTGCTCTCTGTGGCGAGAACCTTTTAAAGGAGTGATTAGCTCGCATTCACGCCTCGAAGTCGTGAACAACAGGAAACCAACTTCAGCCGATCACCACTGCTGCGCCGGTGGGGGTTCGAACCAGGGAACTCACGATACGAGACCATCACCAATCGGTACTTTCTTTCTTTCCTTCAAACCTAACACACACAACTCAGGTCTATCGCCATGTGCAATTTACTACCTAGTGAGTTCTGCAGCAATTGTAAGTGTGTGCGTACCTAACAGTTGAGTGCGTACCTAGTGTTGCGTCTGATTTTTCAGTGCCGCCATCTATACTTCAGAAGTGAAGTGTAATGATTGAATATTTGTACCGTTTGTAGACCTGTTACTCTCTCAGGCGAGACACTAATCCGCTGGTGTCCCCTTGTCGAAGCAGTCGATTGACGGCGTTTTATTTATCCCTGGCCTATCCAATGCATACCATTAACAATTTAAAATACTTCGATGAAAGCCAATACGCACTGTTGTAACGCGGGAGTAGGAGGATAATATCCTCCCGACACCTGCGTTCTTCCAGTGTAAACATATTCAAGAAATCAAGTCTCTCTTCAGAGCTCAAGCCTCGTGTGCCAACAAGAACACGAGTATCTCTTCTCTGCGTCTCCTCAACCATTTTATTTAAGCCATCAATTTAATTCTTTTACGAAGCTGTTTTTTCAGTTGAAAATGTCTACACACGTCTTCGTTGCATCCAAAAAAATCCGAATAATGTATAAGAATCCCCCTTTTTTAACCGCCTAAAACTTTTGCGATGAGAGAGATGGCTGAAAACTATTTCAATATACTTATTCAGCCCGTCTACTTTCCACGCATAAGTACGCTTATTTTAGGGGATAACTCATGCCAAGACCACACAAACAACCATTAATTTATACATTTTTCTCAATTTTTCTCCACTCGCACATTTCCATAATAATGATATTCCAAGGGGAAAAACATCCAGGTTTTTACGCGCCGTTACGGGACCGCTGCTCGAAAAATAACAACAATAATCATTATTAATGAAATGTTAGGAATTTTTCCTACGTTGGGATGTTATTCACTGCGTTGTATTACCGACAGGGTATAATATATTTATTTTTATTCCCTGTTGTTGTTTTTTTCCCATATATTTATGGATTTTTATACGCCTATATATGATTTTAGTATTCTCTCCTTTTAATTTACTTATGGATTCATTCGGTTATCTATACATACAAAATTGATTTTCTGTCTGTGTGCGTGTATGTTCCCTATACAAATCTACAATTTTAGATCGATCGTCGCCAAATTTTGCATATATACCAAATGAGACCCGACTTGGAAATTTTGGCAGAGCAGGGCAAGTGCCCGAAATGGGCAATGAACTGTCGGGCAACAATGGTTTTTGGGCTTCAACAATCACTCTCCGAATGTTTACTTCGGTTACCGTGGTTCCCTAGCAATGCGTTTCAGACGTATTTTATGCTGAAACAGGCAGATGGATAACTTGAAGTTCAGGGAGCGGGGGGGGGGGGAACAAAAAAATACGTAGCACCCCTTAAAAAAAAGGAAAAAAATATATATTTATTTCTATGTTTCTTTAAATCTAGATTTGTTTCTTTCACGAGTAGCGCAGCAAGTCGCCATATTTGGTTAACTTAGACACAGTTTGCATGTCCCTCAAAGAAAGAGGGATATATCACGTGATCCAAAAATCCTTAGTAAAGAAAACCCGAGCAGCGCCGGGTATTATAGATATTTTTCAGTTGAAATACGGAATAAGAAGGTTGTTTTATCATTATAAGTACTGATGATGTTATACAGGTTGCTGGATATTCAATAAAAAGCCTTAACAGTCGGATAAACTGTACGAGTAAGTTGTTTGTACCCGATTTTATTTCAACGAAGAACAAAAGGACCAAGGTAGGTTTAATTACATTAGTTAGTTGAAAAATATCAAACAAAATACTTTGGTAGTTTATTAACATTTGAAAAAATAATCAAAAAGAAACAAATATATGATGAAAAAATATTGTGCTTTGTGAAATCAAAAGATCAGGTTTTGTTAAATACTCAGAGAAAAATAACATATATTAGCTTCAAAATTAGTTCCAATAGATGGCAGTGCAGTTCGAGTAGCGGATTTATGCAAATCAGGCTTTCAATAAAAGATAATGAACAGGAAGACGATAACACAGGTTAACTCTACATTGCATAGAGTTATTTGCATTCCGATTGCGACTGAATCTTGGCTTCAATAATTTATTTACATAAATTGTATTCCATGGATTTATTTAAATTAATTTATTTGATACATAATCCCATAGAGCTGTCCCATTATTGTCTTGTTCATTGTTTTTTTTTTTTTTTTATTTAAAACGTAATTTCAATAAATCCACACACTTCATATATCTTGTGTCAGCATCATCGATCCATTGGCCGCTGTAGTGGTCGAGTGGTCATAGTGATGGACTCGCGTCGCGAGTATCCCGCAGTGGTGGTTGGCTGAAGTTGGTTCATCCTAACTTCTAGGCGTGAATGCAAGCCGATCTCCCCGTTAAAATGTCTCGCCGCAGAGAGAAACAGGCCTACAATGCTATAATTATTCATTCATTACACTTCACGCACCGAGTTGAGAAAAAACTCATAGTTTGAAAAATTGATTGCAGATGGCAGCACTACACAACAAACTTCACGGGAAGGTTCACCATATACACACATTCCAACATGTACCAATCCATTCAAAGTTCCGCAGAGGAATATGGACGAGGTGCATGGCTGGTTTAGTAGTAGCGTAATCGATCGAAACTTTTGGATGAATTTTTATTAAGGGGGCCGTTCAAGTATTACGTAAGCAAATTTGTAGCCATTTTTGACCCCCTCCCCACTTGTCAGCAAAATGCTGACCCGCCCTGTTTTTTGTCATCAGCTCTGCCCCTCTGAATCCTAACGCATATTGGTGGGATCAGAGACGTACACGGGGAGGGTGCATAGGGGGCTCGTGCCCCCCCCCCCCCACGATCGAAAATTTATTTTATTTTAATAGAAAAAAATACCTTTATATGTTGTTATAATCAATTTCTGTTAATTTCAATGCCATTTGAAGGCTATGAACTCAAAATTTATCTTCAATAAATTCATTGCGACCCACCCTCCAAGCCATATATTGATAAATCACATTAAGGCCCTTGGCCCGCTGAACAAATATGGCCCTGGGGGGTTATCTGATGCGGCCTGCCCTCTTCAAACCTAATTTTGTAAAAATGAACTAAGCGGCACATTTACAGATCGCTTAAGTGTCCCGTGGTACAACTCCAGAACATTTAAGCGGCCCGTGGCATATTTTCAGATCACTTGAATGACCCGGGACACAGTTCCAGAACACTTAAGCGATCCGTTACACATTTAGAAATCCCTTGAGTGGCATGTGACGTAGTTTTAGAACACTTAAGTGCTTCCCCCCCCCCCCCCCCCCAGTGCGGTTCTACATCACTCAAGTTACCCGCGGCACATTCTCAGATTATTTAAGTGATGCGCGGCAGTTCCAGACCACTTGGATCCGTGAAACATTTAGAGATCACTAAAGTGGCTCTGCAGGGCACTTATAAATGGGGGGGGGGGGGTGTTACTTCAACTGCCCACAAACTATCGAAAGGTTTTTCTCGTTTTTGGCACACCGAGTAAGATGCCATTAAAAATATTTCATATTTTCATAAAGGGTGGTTGATGACGGAAGCGTTATCCAAACGCCCCCCTTCCCCCCCCACCTGTCATAATAAGTCAGCAAATCGGAACCCCCCCCCCCCATCGATGATGACGTAATACTTGAACGGCCCCTTACTTGTAAGAAATAAATCCAAATATTTCCGAGAGTGCTTATGAAGTGTCCAATTTCCAAGTCGGCTGTCGGCCTAATTGGGCCGAAGCGTAACACTTCTGATTCTGGTTCGCTCTGATCCCATTCCTAAAAAAAAAAATTTACTATCAGTATATATTTGTTCCGTTTTTAAACTATTTTTTTATACTTCTAACGAACTTCTGACGCACCCTGTATGCAGCTGTTTGTTTTAACTGAGATCAATCGTTAAGAACTCTTAAAAATCCACAAACATGAACTGTCCCTAAAGTGACAGATTGTAGAAAAACTGAAAAAATGTCTAAACTGTATGGACCCAATCGACCCCACGTGAAAGCTGACAGAGATCCAGCCCACGATAATGAGACGAGTATCATTTTTTTCAGACTACAAATTTACTAGAAAGGTACACATGGAATGGCACTGACCTTATTTGTTCCACAAAAGATCCCGGACAGAATGTTAAGACCCCGCAGCCTCCTCTCTAACTACATATGCTGTAAGTTATGGCATCACCAATGCTATTTTCTTGTTTTAAAATCGAGAGAAATTGTTCAAAAGCAGATTCAATACAGTTCACTACTACGAGAAAGCGAGATATAAGTTTGAAAAAACTAATTAAATTTTAAAATTATGCATCAAAACCCCCCCCCCAATTCCGAGCTCTATCGGTCTTCAACCTTTTCAGACATTGCGGGTCAAAAAAAAAGAAGAAATCAATGAAACCCAAGGGCCAACAAGCCATTCTGCAATATCTTGGTTCACTGAATAGATTCTGAATGGGTGGCACATACTATGCCCAGGCTCTCAGTCAAACAGGAGATTCTATATTATTTGAAAATTTTACTTATACTGCGATTAAAAATGAATTTTTAATTTTTTTGAAATTATTTTTAATATGATAAAAATGAATTTTCATTAATCATGAATTATTTTCCTTACACGCTCCTTAAATACGAACTTGTATCGATACTGTACGAGTCGGTGTCCGTGGGGGGGGGGGGGTGCATGTGTGGTGTAGCAGTAGTAGGTAGGGCCTCCAAAAAAAAAATGGCTCGGGGATCCGTGATGTTCTTAAGTCAGCCACCTCGTTGGGCAATTTGCCTGTTGTGGCGTTGTATTTGTATTGTATTGTATTGTACTGAAATTAATTTATGACTAAATATGAAAATCTTAATTCTGAAAATATTTTTTTCAATAATTCTAGAAATATTTACCATTTATTCTCTAGATATATTTTTCATGTATTCTGGAAATACTTCTCATTTATTCTGGAAATACTTCTCATTTATTCTGGAAATACTTCTCATTTATTATGAAAGTATTTCTCACTTATTCTGAAAATATTTCTAATTTATTATAAAAATATATCTTTCAATAATTCTTTGAATAGTTTTTCATTAATTATGAATTTTCATGAATTGTGAAATAATTTGTCAACAAATTCTAAAGCTAATTTTTTTTCTTCAAATAATTGTGAAATAATTTCTCTCATTACTTCTAAAATGTTTCCTGCTTGAAATCACTTCTTTTTCACTGATTCTGTAATACAATTTTTTTTTCACTGAGGTTTTTTGTTTTTCAGTATTTCTATAAATTCTGTAAACCTTTAAGCAAAAGTAAGTCTTTTCCGTCAGCCGGCCACCGCAAAAGAAGCTTCGAAGGCCTTGTTTGGCCCGCGGGCTATGCGTTGATGACTCCATCTACATGCTGTGCAACTAACCTACTGTATAACCCGTAAACAAGCCAACAAGGAAAGACGCGTACGGCGGAGACTCACCTGAGCCAACAAGCCAATGAGGGAAAACGTGGACCAGGACCTGGCCTGGCCACGGCGGAGGGCTCATCCGAGCCAACAAGACAACGAGGGGAAAACGTGGTCCAGGACCTGGCCTGGCCACGGCGGAGGCTCACCCGATCCAACAAGCCAATGAGTGAAAACGTAGTCCATGACCTGGCACTTGGCCACAGAGAAAAACAAAGGGCTCAAGCTCAATAGAGCTAAAAAGACATCAGAAGAGCTTATTGGAATAAATTGTATATTGTATAATAGAAATATATGAAAATCTGTATATACTTTTTTTTAAAATAAATATGCATAATAAAGCACCCGACATCGCCCAGCCTCCTCAACCGGGGCAATGGCTAAAATTGACAATGGTCGATAGAAGCTGGGCGGTGCACGGTATGAAATGAAATGTATAACCCGTAGCTAGAATGTAATTGGTTTACAACAGAGTATCGAGCCATAGACAAGTTCAAGCCCGTGAATAGAAGTGCAGAGAGAAAGATAATTCAGCACACTGGTGCTAAGCTACTCATACGATTCGCATACCATATTATAAATCATTTTACATAATGCTCATTATGATTTGCATACCAATGTTCATATTCTATGGACTTATAACCGCTTATGCATTTCTGTATGTGTCTTTCAGTATGTATCCGATAGATGACTGCGTGAGAGTCGAAACCATGGAATTATGACACCTGCAAGTGAGCTGTTTCATGTGCCCGAAAGGCTGTTTCCAGCTCTCAATACACGCTGCGCATTTTCGATTGGGTGGGATGCAACAAATCTCTAGAGCGAGCGCGCGTGTGTGTATGTGTCGGATTCAGAACCGAGATCTCCCAATGTGCCCCGCGGCTGACAATACAATCTCCACATCATTATAGCCAGTTTATTATTCGTAAGTCGAGGATTCCACGCCAGTAGGGTAGCGTAATTGCTTTCCGCCGATATTCTGGATAAGCGGCCATAATAATAAACACTGCAGAGGTTGAATTCACCTCGACAAAACGAATCGATATCTTAGCCGATCTCTTGATTGGGATTTTGCGATTAGCATGAGTTTTACGAAAATTAACATTTCACTTACTTTAGAACGAAATTCAACTTACTTTATACAGGGTGTCCCTAAGTGCTAATGCGGCCTTTATCTCATCAACTGTCCGTCGTAGAGGTATAGTTTCAATTTAAAAAATGCTCAAAAGACGTTCAAAAATTACCCTGCACCAGTGTTGAGAGTGCAAATACAGTGAGTAGCCAAATAAAAATCTAAATCTTTATGAGGTCTCCTTGTTCTCCAACTTCCAGTTAGAGAGTTGTTGCCCAGTCTCTTCTGAGGCAAAAAAAAACAACCAATTCCCAAGTTTCTAATTTAGAAACATGAGGCTTTTTTCTGCTGGCCTCACGAGATACAGGCCAACAACGTTCTAATTAGAAGACGGCGGAAACGTATAGAAATTTATAATTTTTTTTAATTTTGTCACACACTGTATTCTCACTCTCAAAACTGGTACAAGGTAATTTTTGAACATTTTTTTAAAATTGGAATCATACCTATACGACTGACGGTTGATGAGATCAAGGCCGCATTAGAACTTACGAACTTACGCGAAGTCGTGTATTTTACGGATTTGTGAATACAAATATGGCAGAATCGTTGTGATAGGGTGTCAAAAAACTCTCTCCTCTTTCATAAATATAACACGATTAATTTCATTTTCATTCGAAATCTTGACCATTTTATATTTGAATACCATAAATAGAGTTTTTTAAGTCACTTGAGAAATAATAAGAGAGGGTGATGAATGTTCCGTTACGAAAATTCATTCTGGTGAGAAGCACAACCGAAATAATAGGGTGAACAAAAAGTCCGTTGAAACTTTAAAAATTCATAAAAACCGAAAAAATAACCGAAACAAAAAACGGCTTCCACACGAAATTTTTTTTTTAAAACAGGAAAAAAACCCCCTAAAAGACAGCCGATAGGTGACGCTGACGTACACAAGTCAAAGAACAGATACGCAAATAACGATCAGAATGCCTTCGAATCGTTTATTAGAGCAGTATGTGTTCCACCACCACAGGGGGATAACACATTGCAGGTGAGTCACAAATCCAGCAACGGCATAGTGCAGCATGTCCACATACACGGTTTATAACGGTGACCTGGTTGTGGATTCCGAGCGCAAATTCTTATAACCGTCTCATTTGCATATTTCCACCGAAGTCGCTCCTGTGAGCGCCACCTATCGGCTGTTTTTTGTGTTATTTTTTTTCCTGTCTTAAAAAATTACCGTGACCTAGCGACGCTAACCCTGCGAACCGTTTTCTATTTAGGTCATTTATTCATTTTCAAAGTTTCTTACAGACTTATATTTTGCATCTTTTTGGATTCAAAGTTGCAGTGTACAGATTTAAATGGCAACCATATGCAGCTATGGGCAGATATTCAGCTTTCTACATTTCATTCGCATTCAATATTCTCACTCTAACTGTTATTATTATTATTTGTCTTTGTGGGTTAGTCATAATGAAAGGAATGACACCATAGTCCTGAGTAATATTTGCTACACACCGAATGATGTATTTAGTGCATTGGAGCATTTTACGCCATTTGCTGTCACACGCGCGCTTTTCTCTCTCTAGAGCTCTGAAATACTAGATTGAGTCAGTCATCTGCCATTTTTGAGTTGGAGTCAGTGTTATCGCTCTAGCAAACAGCTGTTCTCTATACTGATGCTTTTTCACGTACTAGATGTTACTTGGAGCAGCAAACCAGTTCTTTGTTCAAAGATGGAGGGTGACGAGTCCGTATTAAGCTGTGTTTTCCTATAAGAACAGGTTTTATGCGCCGCGTTTCCACCATGAACGCGGCACAGAAAACCCGAAATTTATAGGCACCATACGATTTTCGAGGGCCGGGTGCTCCACCTAGTGGGGCATTTTGTATTATTTGCGAACCGATCTCCCCTTCAAAAAACTCTCGCCACAGAGAGCAACAGACACCTACAAACAATATAAATGGAATTCAATCATACCACATCAATCACTTCACTTCTGAAATATAGATGGCGGCATTAAAAAATCAAACAACACTACATCCGCACTCAGACTGTTAGGTCCGCACGCAGTCACATTTCCGTCACAACTCACTAGGTTGTAAATCGCCCATAGATGGCGATAGACCTGAGTTTTGAAAGAATGAAGGGACATTTTGTATTGCCCTTGTATTTTTATTTAAGTTTATTAATATGAAATAACCAGCTGAGTTTAGAAGATTTCTGATAGTGTAGACATCTGGACAATACAATACTGTACGTAAACCTATGCCAGATACGATTAATATATAATGTATATACTTTTTTTTGTGACATTTCATGTTTTTTTCCCGTCCATGAATTTTATTGATAAAGGAATAAATATTAATTATTAAAATGAATATTCATGGATATATCATTATTTTTTAATTATAAAATTTACATGCTGATTTCTTATTATAAAAATTTTCATTTTTTATTCTGATTTCTTACTTCGAAATTTTCTACATTTTACAAAAAAAAATTTCTATAACTTTTCATATTTCAGTTTTTGAGTTTTCATTTTTAAATTTTGTTTTGATTTACCATTAATTTTGTTTTTTTTTTAAATTATTTTCTGTGTTTTAAATATTTAGTTCAATGAAATTACCGTCGTGCAACAAAAAAGGATCAAGAACAAAATTAGTTTCCAAAATGTTTAATATATTTCTATTTGTTTGACGGAATTCTTTCTATAATTTTTGAAAGTCTATACTTTTTAAGGTGTATTTTTGTATTTCTGAAATATTTACTTTTAAATTTCTTTTCATTTTCAAATAATTTTCTAATGAAATTGGAATTAATTTCACTTTAACAAACTCACTTTAAACATTTTTACGTCATTTTAAATATAAAAAATTCAGGTTCATTTTCATTGAAATTGTTTTTGATATCTTTCCAATTATTTCTTTTATTCAAACGAAAAATGTTAAAAAAAAAACGTATGAAAAGCTGTTTTCCTCCATTATTCCAAATTTTTCCCCCCACAGTTCTGAATGTCTTCAATGAAACCCTGAAAACCTCGACTGGTGTTAGTCAGAGTATTAATAATTGTGCGCGAGTGGCATGGTGGTAAGATGCTCGTCTACCATCGTGAAGGTTGTTGTCAGGGTCCCGGGTTCGAACCCAAGGGATGATATTGGTAAGATATTTTCCCTAACGAACTCGAGGCAACCACCGATAGACAGCGCCTTCACTTCCAACCCATCTCACTAATGGCAGTAAATTGCAGTATAGCGATATGGCCAGAGTTGGTGTTTGGTGAAGTAGTAGTCAGAGTATTAATTAGTAGAAATTTTGTGGAAAGCCAATCATAAACTTAACGAAAAAATATTTTGATTAACTTAGTCTTTTTTTTTATAAGTTTCACATTTTTGAAATCTTAATTTCTTTTTAGTTTTTTCAATTTTTCAACTTTGCAAATCACTTTTCTGATATTATTTTATTCTATACATTTTCCTTACTGTTTTGATTTCCTCCACGCTATATCACCAATCCAATTGTTATCACGTTTCTCAAACTAGTTTTCATGAACAGTGGAATTTTATTTAACGAGCTCGATTTGATTCGTTTATATTGAACCATGCTTCCCCACAAGAAATAATAGAAACTCGGATAATTCGTTCCACAATTATTCATTCACATAATCGCGTGTAAAGGATATCCAGCAATTTATCTACGGTCAACTCCTGGGCATGTTCTTCCATTAGCACTTAAATGTCATGCACTTGCACTGCCAATCCCATAGTCTTCCCCAAGCACACGGTTTCGTCGACCAATATTGGCTCTTGCTCATGAGCTAGCACCCCAAAGTCCCGTTCAATTATGGAATCAGCCCACATTTTTCTCCAAGCGGAATTTAAAAAAAATCTCAAGCGCACATAAGCGTTACAATACAAATACAACACCACAACAGGCAAATTGCCCAACGAGGTGGCTGACTTAAGAACATCATGGATTCCCGAGCCCTTTTTTACCCTACCTACGAGCCCTACCTACTACTGCTACACCACACATGCACCCCGCCCACAACCCCCCGCGGAACCCCCAACGAATCGGTACATGCGGGAATGTGCGTGTACATGTAGTGAAACCTGACGTGAAGTTTTTTTGTTTCTCTGTAATGCTCGTTATGTGTAGTGCTGCCATCTGCCACCAGTTTTTCAAACTAGGAGTGAAGTGTTATGATTGAATGATTTTTCGTTGTAGGACTGTTGCTCTCTGTGGCGAGACTTTTTAACGGGGAGATCGGCTCGCATTTGCGCCTTGAAGTTGGGAACCACAGAAAACCAACTTCAGCCGACCACCACTGTGGGGTTCGAACCCGGATTCTCGCATCGCGAGTCCGTCACTATAACCACTCGACCACCACAGCGGCAAATGCTGCATCTAGTTTCGTACCGTGAACAGCCATGCTCACACGTGCGTTAATTTTTACGAGTGAGGCACGCTGACCGGAGATTGTAGGGAGTATATTGCTCACAATCCCACAGTACGTGTGTGGGGGACGAAAGCGAAAAACCACCGGCTCAGTTGTGATAAGGTGAGAATAAATAGACAAATCCCAAAAAATTTGCGCTCGTAACACGAATCGTCGATCATTAACCGAGTCAAATCGTTTCCAAAATTTTTGCTATAATTGCAAATTACTCTTTAACCGAATCGCTCGTTTTAACCGAATTTCCACTGCAACTATTTTCTAAACAAAGGCGTTGTAATGACTCGATTCGGTTACTCGATTCGTGGCAAGAAAAAACAATCCTTTTAGGTTTCACAATCCGATCAGTTTTAAATCTGATCATTTCCAACAGGAATACATTTCACTATTTACATAGAAGGTAAAGTCGATCTTTATTCATATCTTATTCCAAAAATATAGGGAGAAAAAAAAAACAAAACAAATACGGGAAGAAAATAATGTTTTTCACTGAAAATGTAGAAAATCAGTTTTTTCCATCTTTTTGAAAGCAAAGAAGAAGTCATTTTTGTGAGTGTCACCTGACATGCGGTTGCGTGTTTAGAACTCGGTTTATGTAAAATACGTTTCCGGGTTACATCCCGTGCATACACACATATACGTATATGTTTGTGAGTATACACGCAGTTATACACAAGCGTACCGTTCTAGAATATTCTTCGCAAGCGTTTACTGCAAAGTTTATACTCTCAACGGAGGAGAACAGAGTCGATCGATTCTTTTTGAGCTTGTTATTTTGAAAGCCTTCAAAAAAATATATATTTCTTTTTGGGGAAATATGTCTGAGAGGGATATCCGAGATGGGATATAGCGTAAAAAGTCAAGATATTTCTTCTCGTCTTCATATTTTGTTTCCATCATATTTTTTTCCCGTGCTCACTTTCTGAGAAATACTTGCGAGAGGATCTCTGAAGAGTTTGAACATCGTATATGGAAAGTCTTCGACGTTGAATCTTCATTTCTTCCATTTTTTCTTCTTTTTATGAATCTATTTCCAAGAGAGAGAGAGGGTTTGCTTCATCGGCTCCGATATTTTCGTAAGAAATATGTTTATGTGTGGATGCATCTGTGTGTGGGTTGAAGTTCATAATGCACTCAATATTTTGATCCCTCCGTCAAAAACATCAAATTTTTTTTTCAATTTTTGGCAACGAGTGGACGTTCTTTTTTTATGAATTACTTAAAACATGTAGTTTTTTTTATTCTTTAATCATTCTCTGGCATTATTCTGTAGAATTTTTTTTAGTAGATAGTGAACTGTTTGATGGTACAGTATTATGTATTTACCGAGATAATTGATGACAAGCTAATGAGTCCACTTGTAAATTCGAGCTCATGATCAACGAAGCATCTCATCTCATGCACATGCAGTCATGGATGTATCCGTCACCAAGCCTATCGGTCTAAAGACTGAGAGCAACGGCAGAAGCCGGAGACAGCGTCGATAGGGTACTCTCCCAGGAAATAGAAGAATTAGAAGACGAAGAATACGACACAGAGGGAGAGCAATAGGAGGGAGAAGAAGCAGTCGAAATATGGGAAGACTATGACTTCAAATAGGATGATCCAGTGAAAGAGTAACCAAGAAACAAAGTCCCATGATCAGTGTTTAAACTGCGAAGCACCCAACCAAAAGCTGAGGAGCTTTTGAATAATCGAACAACCCTCTCCCCTCATGCTGAAAGGACCTGGCACCTGGTCGGACCAATGTGACACGAAGGGCTCACACTGGCCAACAAGCTAACGAGGGAAGACGCGTGGTCCAGGACCTGGCCTGGCCACGGCGGAGCGCTCACCCGAGCCAACAAGCCAATGAGGGAAAACGTGGCTCAGGACCTGGCGCTTGGCCACAGAGAAAAAACAAGGGGCTCAAGCTCAGTGAAGCTAAAAGGGACATCAGAAGAGCTCATCGGAATAAATTGTATATTGTATAATAGAAATATTTAAATCTGTATATACTTTTTTTTTCTTTAATAATGTGTTTTTATATTCAATGTTCATGTATTTTATATTTTTATATGCATAATAAAGCACCCGACATCGCCCAGCCCCCTCATCCGGGCAATGGCTAAAATTCACAATGGTCGATAAAGTCTGGGCGGTGCACGGAATGAAATGAGCTTATCGGTCTATCCATTAGGGGTCATTGAAGTATTACGTCAGCATCGGGATAGGGGGGGGGGGGTTCGGATTTGCTGACTTTTGATGACAGTGGGGGAAGGGGGTTTGAAGGTTGCTTACGTCATAAACCACCCCTTTTGATATGAAAAATTCTAAGCTGTCAAAAATGGCTGAAAATCTGCTTACGCAATACTTGAATGGACCCGTATAGTGCTAATCGGCCTATCCATTATAGTGTTAATCGGCCTATCCATTATAGTGTTAATCGGTCTATCCATTGTCGTGCTAATCGGTCTATCCATTGTCGTGCTAATCGGTCTATCCATTGTCGTGCTAATCGTTCTATTCATTGTCGTGCTAATCGGTTAATCCATTGTCGTGCTAATCAGTCTATCATTATATCCCCTAATCGGTCTATCTATTGACAAGCTCATCAGTCTATGAATTTCCAAGATGCCAGGCTCATCGGTCTATGAATTACCAAGATGCCAAACTCATCGGTCTATGAATTGCCAAGATGCCAAGCTCATCGGTCTGACCATTGTCACGGTCAAGCTCATCGCTCTATCCACTGCCAAGTTGTCAAGCTCATCGGTCTGACCATTGTCACTGTCAAGCTCATCGCTCCCTCTTCTTATTATAAATAGTCATTCTCTTTATAAAGTTCACTAGTTTCATTAACGTACCAGTAAAAATCAAAACTCATGAACTGATCAGCGTATTCAATGTCAAGCTCATGAGATCATTGTGCCACCTATTATTTTCAGGTCAATAGGTTATTGAACTCACAGGCTTATTTAGTTACCCCCTATTCTCGATGAAATTTTTTTCTGAACCATGATCACTGGTGACTATAGTTACCGTGAATAATCAAAATGACTTTTTCTCGTATTTGCTTGCTATAATTAATAACTTATGTCACATTATTATCGGCTCATTAAGCATGGGTATCAACTTGTCCCAAGAAGAGGCAATTCGTTAAAAATTTGGCTTGGGAGCGGCTAAATGGTCTCCAGCAAGTTAATAAATTCCTCATCTACAATTTTATTTCTAGAAATTAAATAAAAGAACAAAAAATTAAATTGATATATTTAAAAACTGACTAAGAGAAAAAAAATCAAGATGTTTTTTAAAAATTGAATAAGTTTCGATAGTTTTTCAGAAATGAAACGAAAGAACATTAAGTTTAGATACAGTTGCACCTCGTTATAACTAATAGGGACTGAAGGTTGTCCGTTTTAATGAAAGGCCGGTTTATAACAAATACGTCTTATAGGGGTGTAGTGCAACAAGCTGTACATTAATGAAAAAGCGCAGTAGTTATAAACATATAAACTACCTTCAACACATGAAAACAGCTTTTAAAAAGGCGTATACGCATATAACGCTGTATTAATGTTAATTTTTTTGGCTGGCGAACTATATGCCATGCACGGCATCCATGTTCAAAAATGCACGCAAAACAACACAATTGATGGTTAATGGCCTGCTTGAAAGTGTAAAACACTTCAGATTTTTGTACGTGTATCAACTTTCCTCGGGTATCCCCTAAATTCAAAATGAAACTCATTTTTTTTATATACTTCGTATGTATTTTCGGATATTTTTTCCACATCCCGCAATTAACAGCAATTGGCATGTTTAAACTATTACGCATTTGATTCTCAACCGGCATTAACTTGCTTTTGACTCCCGCTTAAAATCTAAAGCCTACAACAGCCATAATTGTGACTCGACTGATTTACGACGCGTCGCCACTCGATTCAACGGGCTTCGACCAGAAACGGAATTAGGGATGGCCAACAGAATTGACGGGAGAAGGGGGGGGGCAGGAACCGTTAGTTCAGCAGGAGGGAGGAGTGAGAATCCCAATTAATTAGCGAGTTGATTAATCATTGTTCGCTAAATTCGAAAGTCCCGGTCCCCGATACGTCATTTGTGTGTCCGAGTCGCAGGTATTTGACGTTTGGATTTAAATTAGATTCCGGTCAAAACTCAAATAAATCAGGGGAAGTTGAAGATCTTCCTCAATTAGGAAGTGAAATGGTGTGTGTGTGTGTATGTGCGAATTATTTGTGTGTTAGGACCTTGAAGACGTGATAAAGACGCCATAGACAGTCGGAGATTTGGAATAAGTCTAATTATATTATTTTTCCACGTTATCGCGACGTTTATAGTTTAGCAGTTTCTGATATTAATGAAAATTATTATTGACTAGCTATAATACCCGGCGCTGCCCGGGTTTTCTTAAGTGAGGCTGTTTGGATCACGTGATATCTCTCTCTTTCTTTGAGGGACATGCAAACCGTGTCTAAGTTAACCAATATGGAAACTTCCAGCGTGACTTCATGAAATAAACAAAAATCTAGATGAAAAAAAACATAGAAACGAATATTTTTTCCCCTTTTTAAGGGGCTCTGGGTATTTCGATCCCCCTCCCGAACTTGAAGTTATCTATTTCAGCCTATTTCAGCTTCAAAAAATGCTTAATTAAAGTTGTGGAATTTCTTCGATGTACTTTACGGACCCATAATTGACTTTAAAACAACCTAAATTATATCAATTTATGCAGTTGAATATAAAATGACAATACGGAGACATTAATTTCCATGCTTGAGAAGATATAAATAAAATGTTGAAATTAATGTTATTGCATGGATATCCAACTCAAAATTTGGTCCGGCTAATTACTTCATATTTAATCTCCTGGGCTTCGTATATCTCTAAGCGAACTTCAGTATTCAAACGATCGAGAATGCAATACAATTTTTAAAATGATTGATGTGACAGAAAACCAAACAAAATTTACGCATTTCTGCATTAAAATCGGCAATTTTAACACTGATTCTATGAGGATCACCCTTTTCCTGACCCTCAAAGCGATGCTGATGATGATTATGACGTCTATTCAAAACGCCTCATTACTGGGAGTACTGAAAATGTGGCCAACCATTATAAAGGCACATATTTACATATGCTAACAAGGTTAGAGAAGTGACAAACCATTGTGAAGGCATAAAACACGTCTGAAACGCATTGCTAGGGAACCACGATAACCAAAGTAAACGTTCGGAAAGTGATTGTTGAGGCCCAAAAACCATTGTTGCCCGACAGTGTTTTGCACATTTGGGACACTTGCCCTGTTCTGACGAAATTTTAAAGTAGCCTTTCGTTCAAGTCGGGGGTCTCATTTGGTTTGTATGCAAAATTTGGCGACGACCGATCTGAAATAGTAGATTTGTATAGAGAACACGAGCACGCACGCGCGCGCGCGCGCACACACACAAAAACACATTCCATTTCTCGACTCAATTTTCTTCAAACTTGACCCTTATTCTGCGAGAATAGTCGGAGAAATGTTCCTCTCCCCTCGTGGTAGCGTAACAGCAATTTCCATATTTTTAAGTTGTTTTTTGTGAAAGATAGATGACGCTCAAACTCACACATACGTTGCAAATACGGAAAAAAAAATCGAAGAAAAAGGTGTCATACAAACAGAGAATCTAGGTTCGAACTCACAAAATAGCGATTAGGGAAAGTCAAGAAGTCTACCATTACTCAACAATGTACACCAATGATTCCCAACGTGGGCGCTAACGCCCCCTTGGGAGCGATGCAATGTTCCGGGGCGCGGTAGAAGCTACGGGTATAACATAGGATCCTATAAGTTATATTGCGTTGGGGACGATGGGAGAAAAAATTTCTGAAGACGGGGGCGATGGGGCAAAAAAGGTTGGGAAACTATGAGATATACCCACCGACCCCACCCTGTACTCTACAAGCAACCCTGTCAGAGAATAGAGAAATAATAAAACTATATTATATATGTGTGCGTATGCCATATCTATACGTCATTTAAGGAATTTTATCTTGAAAAAACATTTAAAGTCACATCACAGGATAATGATGATCATCATCTGGATGATGATAGGAGCAACCTGAAGGTTCAAATGTTGAAATTATCGTACTTCAGTTCTATTGACAAACTTCATGACTAATTTCGAAATTCTGTCTGAATCCAATGCTACAGCCATCCTTGCTAGAATGTTTGTAAGGGTTTCAGCGAGTTTTGACCTGAGGATACACCATGTTGTCCCTACAAATAATTAATGTAATTCTTTTCAAATGCGCGTCAATTATTGGACACCCTGTAGATCTCACGTTTTCGCTAAGTTCTGGTTAGACTCCGAATAGTTTCCAGAGCAATGCTTAATCTGCATACGGCACCGACTTCATCAATTATGATTCGATATAAGTCGTTTTTTCTCCTTCCTTCCTTCCAGGGTCTAGTAAGATTCAAGGCAAAACTAATCAGTCTATTAATTTGTTCTCGGTGTCTTCATGATGATATCCGTGCGTACTCGAAAAATATAATTATTCCTTAATCACTCGGAACGATCGGCACGGAGTTAGTTTCCCTCGAAAAATTCAATTACCAGCATCGGGAAGTCATTGAGGACATGGCTTCGGTTCCGTGGTGGTGGGTAAGGCCACTAAACGTTTCTTTCAATGTGCTTCCCTGATTAAAATTAATGAGGCTCTCTAATCCGTTCTTCACTGCTTCTTTTTTCCCTTCTCGGTCTTGATAAAATAAAGCCTTGTTATTGACCCTTTTCCTGAAATTATATACCTGCGCTTCCCATGAATGATTGATCACCAAACTGAACAGAATTGGAGGACAAAAAAAAAAAAAATTGATAAGTCTTCACGGGAGATCTATCTTTTAATTTGTCCTCCTTCGCATTACTTATTGCCTCATAAGGCACATAAAAACTGTGTTATGAAAGCAACGAGGGGCCATTTTTTGCTTTGTTTTGGAGAGTATTAGAAGGAATTGAGTCTTGAAAAGATGGTAATGCTGATGAGGGGGGAATTAATATTCCCTATACATCTCCTAATTTATAGAGTTTTATCATAATTATTTGTCAACACGTGAGTTACAAGAACTGAAAAAAAAGGAAAAGATATCGAATAGCACATGCGTACTCAAGCTCACCAGAAAAAGGCATGCGAGAATAATATATTGAATAGATATGGGAGTCTCCAGCTGAATATAATCTGTAAATCTATATGCATAAAATAATGAAGGCATGATATAATAGCACGCACATACAGGGTGTCCAAGAATTGTAGTACCCGTTAATACAATTCTTCCAATGTTACACAGAGCCGCAACTCATTTATTCGAAAGATACGTGCATTACCCCCATTTGATAAGTCGCCAAAATATAGCAACCTTGCTTATAATTCATGTGAGTAGCGGTAGGCGAATTTTTCTTTTCCTCGCAGGTGATTACGGAGGAAAAACAAACAACTTTTTCCGCTTTTTTTCCCCTCTAACGGGATCACTCCTAGGGTCACTTAAGGGGGTTGGTGCACACAAATTTTCCAAAAAACACATTTTCGAATTTTTCAATTTTCAAACAATATGAAATTTTCTGAGTAAATGAATAAATAAATATATATATATATATATATAATATTTTAATATAAACTGCTGGCAAGTATCATATATGCTATTATTTTCCACTAAAATGCTCTTTTCTCAAAATTAAGTTTTTTGTTAGATAAGAAAAATTTTTTCGAACACCCCGCATTCAAATGTCTTTGTGTGTCTCTCAACGCTATGGTCTTATATACGCGAAGAATTTTTATTGAAATTATTTAAAAAATTTTTATTGCATAAAACATGGACAAATTTCGGTGATTTTTGAAAATGTTGCATGTTGTTGAAAATAAAATTCCAGAAAAAAAAATAACCGACGAATAAAATCCTAAACGCTCATGCTAAATTGTATAAAAATACTCAGAGCATTTGAGGTAAAAAAATTGAGTGCGTAAAGTGAACAGAAAATTTTAAAATGTTCCTTAAAGAAAGGAGAGTTTTCCCATAGGAAAGCAATGGAAGCCAAAATCATGAACCAACCCCCTTAAGGGTTACTTTCTTGCTTTTTTGGCACTGTGGTGGTCGAGTGGTTATAGTGACGGACTCGCGATGCGAGGATCCGGGTTCGAACCCCACAGTGGTGGTCGGCTGAAGTTGGTTTTCTGTGGTTCCCAACTTCAAGGCGCAAATGCGAGCCGTTAAAAAGTCTCGCCACAGAGAGCAACAGTCCTACAACGATAAATCATTCAATCATAACACTTCACTCATAGTTTGAAAAACTGGTGGCAGATGGCAGCACTACACATAACAAGCATTACAGAGAAACAAAATACTTCTCGTCAGGTTTCACGACACGCACACGCACATTCCCGCATGTACCGTTTCGTTGGGGGTTGCGCGGGGGGGGGGGTGTTTGGTGGGTGTAGCAGTAGTAGGTAGGGCCTCCAAAAAATGGCTCGGTGATACATGATGTTCTTAAGTCAGCCACCTCGTTGGGCAATTTGCCTGTTGTGGCGTTGTATTTGTATATTTGTATATTTTGGCCCCAGTGGCTACGTTAACATGCATTAAACAAAGAAAAAAGTAATCTGACTCTTTAAGTTATATTGGGGACTCTACCAGTGTCATCAATACTTTGTTTCCAGCAGCTTACGTATATGCATATAGATGTTGTGCCATTTGTTAATATTAAATTCAGTGTGAACGCATGTGTACGAGATTTTATTTTTTTCGCTAATAATGGCATCCTGTGACCGGGAAGCAGAATTCCATTATGTACATAGGTTTTAACATGATATACGCTCATTGGCGAAGATCACAATGACGTCATTTAAGGTCGAGGGAAATTCTAACTCCGAAACTTTCTTGTGACGTACTAGCCGAAGAGCCGAACATTACCGATTCGGAGCTATGACTGTTACGTTTGGCAACTTATCGCCAAATACCAGGATTCATTAAAGATCACGATATATTACAAAGATATAAAATTTTATAGCAACATAATATGATTATCATAATAATGATATACAATATAATATCACAACTCAAAAAAAACATGCTTCCGACTACTTTATTAATAAATGCCCCTGCGGCCCGCAAACGGCTTCACCACGTCGCTTCGCTATTCCGGCCGTTACGGGGGCCCCTGCCCCCCCCCCCCCGGACTGAAAATATCAACTATGTTGTCACCACAACCGGAAATATGGCAAAACTTGTAAGTTGAAACAAGATATTCGAAAAACAGACCGCGTAACACTATTAAAAAAAGAGTTCGAGTGAGCTAACATTAAAATTCGAACCCCCAACCTTCGATACACAAACCCTGTACTCTAACTCTCTGTACTCAAAATTGCATGCCTTGAGTTCGATCGTTTTCAATAAGTTCCTATTGTCTAATATGTACTCGTATAAGTATGTAGGAACAAGGGCGTAGGGAACGTGGGGGGACTTGGGGGTCTGGTCCCCCCCCCCCCCCGAAATGTGAGAAAATGACCGAAAAAAGGGAAAAAGATGGCCAAATCCATTGTTCTGTCACTTTGGTCCCCTCTCCCGAACGAAATTTCTGGCTACGCCCCTGTGTAGGAATTCGACGCAATCTGATATCTTGCGGACTTTTCTGAATTGTCACATCTCCCCTCAAAAATCTGTGTAGAGCTGAAACAGTCGCGGGTGAAACATTCTGTTTCCCATACACATTTGAAAGTAATTCGTACCCAGATAATGACTTAATGGCCCAGAAAGTGTATGCATTTTATTACACCGACTGACAAACCAGTCACGGCCCAGGCTCTGTCCCTCCAGGGATATAAGCCTTTTACCCTTGCGGGTTGGGTCGCGCTGGGGACATTACACCGACTGGCACACGCCGATTGCAGTTAAAATTAGGTATATGTATTATTAAACGTTGCCAGGAAGTATATTGGTGCCAACCAACAGTCGCCGGAAAAACGCGCGCCAATAAATATGTCGCGCATGCGCATTACATCGAGTTCCGAAGTCACGATCGGGTGTGACGATTTAGTGACGAAATAGTGATCTTAGCCAATGAGGCACATCCCATGTTAAAAATCTTATGTACGGTATGTAATTACGCGACCGGGAACACCATTTTTACCACCCAGGTTAGTTACATACTTTCCTTCCACCTTAGAAAAAAATAGACTCGCTTTTCTATTATATGCGAATGTTAATTTACGACAAGAGTATTACGAGCGAGTGATTTACCGTAGAACGCCGCGTTTACAGCGGCTCTAGAGCAAAACAAATCAAATTTTCGATGCTGCTGGAAAATAAACACATAAAGAGACTTCTTTCAGGATATACGGGAGGAAAAAAGTTAGCAGCTTATAAAAATATCTTGAACGTGACTTTGAGATGCAATCCAAAAATACCGAGGCCGTGTCGCACCAAATGTATGTACTAAAACACGAATTGAACATCTAACTTCAAGTGTCTCATTTTGGAGTGACCCTGAAGTAGCTTCACTTCTGGACGGGGGGAGGGGGGGGGGAAAGATGAGAATTATCATCATACCAAAAATTGCATGCCTTGAGTTCGATCGTTTTCAATAAGTTCCTATTGTCTAATATGTACTCGTATAAGTATGTAGGAACAAGGGCGTAGCGAAGGGGGGGGGACTTGGGGGTCTGGTCCCCCCCCTCCCGAAATGTGAGAAAATGACCGAAAAAAGGGAAAAAGATGGCCAAATCCATTGTTCTGTCACTTTGGTCCCCCCCCCCCCCGAAATGAAAGTGGTCCCCTCCCGAACGAAATTTCTGGCTATGCCCCTGTGTAGGAATTCGACGCAATCTGTTATCTTGCGGACTTTCTGAATTGTCACATCTCCCTTCAAAGATCTGTATAGAGCTGAAACAGTCGCGGGTGAAACATTCTGTTTCCCATACACATTTGAAAGTAATTCGTACCCAGATAATGATTTAATGACCCAGAAAGTGTATGCATTTTATCTAACGACTGCCAAGAAAGCATCAGAACAATTCCCACATTTAGAGATAAATTCCTTTTTTTCTCAGCTCGAGATATCAAGGAAACAGTTATTTTCCGGATATTATGTTGAGGTTTCCGCTGGGACTCGAACCCAGGCCCTACCGGGCAAGCATGCTCGGTATGCATATCTCTCTCTAACCCGTCCCAACCGGGGACCATTTCCTGAAGTTAAGAGAGGCTGCTAATGCCTCTACTTCAGCGCCTCACGCCACAGTGCGTGAAATAAGGAAGGCAGAGTCATGTCTCCAGTGGTGTAGATGGTAGCATGCTTGCCCGGTATGCAAGAGGGGCCTGGGTTCGAATCCCGGCGGAGACGCGATGACATTTCTTTCCGAGTTCACCTCACCTATAATATCCGGAAAATAACTGTTTTCTTGAATTCCCACATTGATCACCAATCAATCTGTCCGTGATCGTGTCATGACCATTTCGTACAAGAAGCCAGACTAGTCAGTCAGGTGCAGCGTAAGTTTATCCCACAGCATTCGAAGAATATAATCTTAGAAATAATCATTAAATTATTTAACATTCTTGAAAACAATCACAGTGACTTGCTCGAACACGCAGAATTACAATTCCTTTTCCCAATCCCCCCCCCCTTACCATAATTCCTACTTATTACAGCTCCTTTACATAATTCCAACCATAACGATGCAATTTTCATACATACGATAGAATATATTTAAAAGAAAATAAAAGAAATAAAAAAATTTATATGAAGAAAAGTAAAAATATTTTTCTCAAAAACAAAAAATTCCTTTCAAAACTTCTTTTCCTTATTTTATTTCTGGAACAATGAATTGTAGATTTTTCTTAAGACTTTTATTAAGAGAAAAGGAGAGAGAGAGAGAAAAACTCAGCTTCACTTCTGTTCTAAATAATAATCAATTCATCGTTAGGAAAAGAAATATTCTAGAAAATTCTTATTCCGTTCCTCGGGGGAGGTTGTAATTTAGTATTATTACCCATTCGATTTCCACGGAAAGAAATAAAAATTCAACTTTAAATGAGACGTGAAAACAAAACGGGGATGAAGATAAAAGAAGTAAAAATGGAAATCTGTAGAGGTTTAAAAAAGAGAGGGTAAAAAAGGGCTTGAAAATGCTAAAATATGTAGAAAAGAAATTATTTGGATTAGTCATTTCACCGTATCATGATTCTTTTTTAATAAATCGTAAATAGGGAATTAGGAATCTTCCAAGTTATAAGGAGAAAATATAGAAAGGAACAAAAAAAGTACTCGTTAGAGAGCAGCTTTAGTTATGGAAAGCGCATAGAAAACGAAGATAATTCGCTGATTGATTGCAGATTTTATGCTGTGCTCTCTCTCTCTCTCTCTGAAGGTTTATTTTGAGTTGTTGTTTTTTTAACGAAAAAGAGATAAATCTGTAATGATTCGAAAAGAAAAATGTTCGTATGTTGTTCTTATTATTTTTTAGGGAATTTTTATGGAAGATAGATACTGGAGAAACACCGCGAGCTGCGGATTCCTAATGGACGAAATATCGCTTTGTTGTATTGATTGATTGATGAAGAATATAAAATATTAGGTGGAGAAGAGCTGTTTTCATGGTGAGTTGTTTCAAGGAGGGTGTGATATGGATTTTTAATGTTGAAATGCTTCTGTTCAATTTTCTATCTAAAATTCATATCTATAATGGCCGTTCAAAATACGTATTTATGGGAGTTATTGGTGATTGAAAGATTACTTACTTTTTTTGTGCACACAATTTTTTTTTTCTATTTAATGGGAACAAAATTATGATGTACAAGTAAAAAGCTCATTATAGAATAAATGTGCATTTTTAAAATCACCGTATTTGTTTAGAATTTTTACTTGCATCGATTACAACAAACTTTTTCTACATCGTTGTTTTCATAGTTTAGTAAACTTCTGTTAGGTTTGCAGCTAGCATTATTTGCGACTTGTTCGCGAGTTATTTGCTTTATTACCGAGTTACGTCACTTATTACTGTTCGCTTATTTTTATTTACTTTTCTTGGTTTTGGTTGTTTACTTTTCTTGTTTTTGGTTGTTATATATACATATATTTATGTACAGTACTTCGTTTTATTTACTCGCAAGTTATTTCGTTTTATTTGCGTGTTACTTGCTTCGTTCAATTTTCTTGTTGTTGTTTTGTTTATTTTGTGCGTGTGCTCGTTACTGGTTTTATCTACCTTCATTGTTCGTTTTTTTTGCTTAGTTTTGCTATTTTTGTTTGCAAATTTTGCTTGATACACATGTTATTTAATTTTCTTGCTTTTGTTTGTTTGTTTTGCTTGTTATCTGTTTGTTTTGCTTATTATCTGTTTGTTTTGCTTATTATTTGTTTGTTTTGCTTGTTATCTGTTTGTTTTGCTTGTTATTTGTTTTGTTTACTTTCCTTGTTGTTGTTTTGTTTACTTTCCTTGTTGTTGTTTTGTTTATTTTTCTGCTTGTTTCGTTTTACTTGCCTGTCACTTTTTCGTTTTACTTGTTTGTTACTTGTTTCGAGTGCATTTGCTTGTTACGTTGTTCAATTTTCTTGTTTATTCTTTCCTTTAACCCATTACCTGCCAAAAAATATTTTTTGAAATTTTTTGCCGGATAAATTATATATATGCACAAAAAGTTGTAAAGGTAAAGCACGTAAAATTCCAAAATCCCCAAATGGCGATCGTGGCAGCTAATGGGTTAATTTGTTTTGCCTACTTTCAGGTTTTTCCTGTTTTGTTTGATTTTTGCTATTTGTTTTGTTTACTTTCCTTATGTTTGTTTATTACGTTTGTCACTCGTTCCGTATTACTTTTATTTGCTTGTAAAGTGTTTCGTTTTATTCGCTTGTAAAGTGTTTCGTTTTATTTGCTTTCGCTTGTCATTGAATATCGCGTTAGCAAAAAAGTCTAAAATAACGAGCTATGAAGCTAACAAAGGGTGGTACGAAATACCTAACAAAATTAGCTTAAAGTGTTTTAAAGTGTTTTTTTAAGGTTGCTAACTTCACGCACTTCCTTTTCGACCTGCAAATACTACAAATACGAAAAATTGTTTTTCCGGATATTTACACGATATGCATCAAGTTATATTCATTTGGGGGCCATTCAAGTAGTACGTAAGCAGATTTTCAGCCATTTTTGACCCCCCCCCCCGTCGGAAAAAGTCAGCAAAATACTGACGCTCCCTGTCAGAAGCTTAGAATATTTCATATCTTTAAAAAGGGGTGGTTGATGACGTAAGCAACCTTCGAACCCCCTACCCCCCTACCGATGCTGACGTAATACTTGAATGACTCCTTTACTATGTTGCATCCATTTTATTCTTATATTCATTTACTAACTGCTCTCTTACATCGTTTTTCTTAAAATTGAAAACTTATATTTACTTATTAATTACCCGGTCACTATTTTATATTATATTTGTCACGAGCTCTGTTATTTATTTTTAGTCAAACTTCATTTTTATTTTCAAGACTCATAAATTTTTCATAGAATTTACTTTTTATTATTTTATATTAATAACTGTCATCGTTATAACTTGAGTAGTCTTTTAGTTTATACTTTTCCTCTTGCAACTCTTACACATACTGATTTGCATACTTTTCAAAGATCCAAAAATAATTTATTATCCTTCTTTTTAAAAAAATAAAACATCATAAAAGATAGGTGTTTCGAATGTTTTATTAAGAAAACTTAATAGTTTTTTTTGACTATAAATAATAACTATAATTTTTTAATAAATATATAAACTATAAATAATAAACAATACTCAAGAAGAATTTTATAAATGTTAATTTTTATTAAGAGACCGGAGAGAATATTGACAACAAAATGTTTTGCTATACGTTACGGATGGTAACTGTAGTCTGGAGGGCATCGTAATATGTGAGTATCGCAAGGAACTTTGTTCGATCTTCACCCACGGGTGGCGCAATGGTGGTTGGCTGAATTTAGTTTTCTGTAGTTTCCCAGAAGAAGTCTTTTCGGTTAGAAGTCTAACGATGTTAGCCGGGCCAGTGTTTGGTCTCATTTTTAGTTTTCCAACTTCGATGTACAAATGTGAGTTGGTTCCCTATTTATAAAAGTCTCTCTGGTTAGTCAAGGTCCTTCAATTAGGTAAGTAAACACTAAATAAAAAATAATAATAACGACTATAATCGTATGAACGTAATTAAATGAGCGGCCTCGATTATAGAATCTAAGGAGTATTCCCGAGATTGTGCGTTTATAATAATTGCCATTTCTAGATTTCATATTATGGAACACAATACAAATGCATTGTTGCCAAGTTCCAAAACTCGCAGCATTCTTGTTTTTCAGATCCTTATTTCATTCCAAAATCCTCAACATAATTCTTAGATGTTTCCAAGAAACTGTAAATCGTCCTCCAGCCATCGCTAGTTATTGTACGTGCGAAGAATCGATGGGAAAGTGGGGAGCGCACTCTGCAAGGCTTAGCGCAAGCTCGTTCCAGTCATCGGGGCAATGGTTAAGACGAGAATTCATTCCTAAATCCAAGAGTCTTTACCTCGGCTAGCTGTTTTAAACAATAGGGCTCGCTGTCGGCGAAGAATGGCAAAGTTTATGAGAGGGGTCGGGCAGAGAGTAAGGCTTAGAGGTCACGAATGCGTGCTTAAATGAAAATAAATGGTTATGGCGAAATAGTTAGGGCTTTCTCTACGGGGGCATTGTATACAGTTTGCACGTTAGTTCGGCCCTCCATCCACCTATTCTCTATCTACACGTCTTCTTAAACTTAACAACCACATGAGAAATTTTCCAGGAGAAGCACTATTCAATGGGAATTATATATGACTCGGGTTTTGTCGACCACAATTTCTTTGATGCCACTTGTGCTTATTTATTTGCTGTTGAATTGATGGCATTTTCTTTCGAGAGGAAAAGGAAATGAGAAAAGTCGCAAATTTCTCCTCTCTCACCCCCCGCGTGAGAAATTTCTCTTCACCCCGCGCGCCACACGTTAATCTTCCACCAAATTCTAAGATGAGCTCGGAATTCCAGAGATTCTTACAATTTCGCTGTTACCCGACTACTCGACGTAGTTTCGAAAACGCGATCTGGTTACTTTCCATACGGTTCAATGGATCCAGTTTACCATACGTGTGCGCGTATTCGGTTATTGATTCCCAGAAACTGTGGCTGTATCATCGACATAAAAATCAGAATAAATGTGTTTACGTTTATTATGTAATTATGTGGAATTGGAATTTAGTTTTAAATATAATAAGTGAAATCGTGAAAAAAATGCTATTTTCGTGGCAGCGACCCGGAGAGTGCATTAGTTAATTGATTAATTAGGATGATCGGATGTTTCTGATCACCATTATAAAAAAAAAAAACCAATTTCGGATGACTGATGAAGCAGGCATCCTAGAGCAGTGGTTCTCGGTCTTTGGAAGCCCATGGCCCGGTTGATTTCCTTTTTTGTGAGGGGAAGGCCCTGCCATACACACGACTAATAGGGAATAAATGGGGAAAAATGAAACAGTGAATCATTCCCTACCCGGTTAGACTGAAGTCAGGGCGGGTACCGGGCCGCGGTCCGGTGGTTGAGAAACACTTCTGTAGAGGTTCTACGGCTAAGATTGGTTGGTAAGTGGATATTTCTTCAAATTTGGAAGCCTCTAAGATGAGGAACTGGCACCAGATAATGCAAAAAAATTATTCAATGGTCAGAGAATATCTTTCGTTTGTATCTGAAGACCCGGGGATATTTTTATGACTTCTAAAGTGAAAAAATGAACGCATACCCCTAAAAAAAGTTGGTGGTGACTCTTATTAGATCCACAGGAATAAAAACTGCTTGTCTTGACGGGAACTACTAGCGCCTTCTCATTTCGGCGGTGGTGTTCTGGGACACCCTGCACATAAACATCATTTGATTACCTGTTTATAAATGATCAGAAATCGGAACACGCGTGGGTCGGTAGCATGGACGGAGATACACGAGAGAAGGGGGGGGGGTTTCAATGTTCGCCAACGTCAAAAATGTTGTGCGGGCGATCTAATATAATGTGTATATATGTATTTACATCATTCCCTCCAGACCTTAAAGTATATGTCCGCCTATAATCGGCAGCGGTCCAGTGATATAGTTTATTACAGGGGCGTAGCTAGAAATTTCGTTCGAGGGGGGGGGGACCAAAGTGATTGAACAATTAATTTTGCCATCTTTTTCCCTTTTTTCGGCCATTTTCTAGCATTTCGGGGGGGGGGGACCAGGCCCCCAAGTCTCCCCCCCCCCCCCCCTGCTATACCCTTGGTTTACTACATGCGCTAGAGTTCCTTAACTTCTGAGTGTGATGTGTGTATCGTTTAAGCACAAGTAGCACCGCACACAGAACCTCAAGTACAATCAAATATAAAGTAGATCTATTTTGCAAAACCCCCTTACCCGTGATTTCCAAACGAACAAAAAAGTGCATCTAACGCTCTAGCCACCAGACCAACACCACCATCTATAGCAGAAGACGTCCGCGCAAAGATCGTGACGTCACTGGTACTACTACTATTTCGTCGCACACCAACTCCGATCATACATCGACACACGGAAATTTCCAACCAGTGGTGTTTGGTGGGAAATAAAAGCGCTATCTATATCGGTGGTCGCCCCAGGCTCTATAGGTAAAGAACTTTTTTTCTGACATTCTGTTCCCGGATTTGAACCCGTGGAGCTGGACGGTAACCTTCATAGTGGAGGACGAGCATCTTGCCACACTCGTGATGTCACTGAAGAAGGTGATATCACCTATAGCTATTGGATATACTACATAAGGGTAAAGATGGCGCATGCTATATATAATGGCTATAGGTGAGGTGACCTTCAGTGACATCACGAGCTTCGTGCGGAAAGCCTTCTGCTGCAAATGGTGTTGATCAGACCCATTTGCCCTGTGCACCGATGCCTGCGAGATAGAAATTGGCAATAAACTAATCAGATAACGGGAATTGACACCAATATCTCACCATCACATTGTAATCTCCTTTCCAATTAGGAACATAGAGAACAGCACACAGATTTAATTCACTTCAAGGCGACATTAATAATATATATATATTGTATCAAATTTATCAAACAACATAATTTTTTCAACGAATGACAGCACGTGTTTCATCATTAAATTTGCCAAAAATTAATTAATCTTTAAGAAAATATCAGGCCTACAACCTTAAATTACATTCAACCAAAAACTCTTTCAGATAACTTCTCTCTTTCAACTTGAAAGTTAGATGGCAGCACAACCCGAAAAGTGCAATATCCACGTACAAGAGTTGTGTAGCGTAGCAGTAGATTTCGTGGAACGCAATTAAAGGGCCGTTAAAGTATTACGTCAGCTAATTTTTAGTTATTTTTGACCCCTCCCCCCCGTCAGCAAAATTTCGTTAGCACTGCCCCCTTCCTCCTAACGCATATTGTTGGGATCAGAAACGTACGCCGCGCCGGAGGGGGGGGGGCATAGGGGGCTCTTGCACCCCCCCCGACGAGAGAAAAAAATATTTTTTTAAGGGGCCGTTCAAGTAGTACGCCATCATCGATGGGGGGGGGGGGTGAGGAGTTTCCGATTTGCTGACTTTTGATGACGGGGGGGGGGGTTTATATAATGCTTACGTCATCAACCATCCTATATGAAAATATGAGTTAGGATTCAGAGGGACAGAGCTGATGACGAAATTTACGTTAAATGCTTACGTAATACTTGAACGGCCCCTAATGCAAAAAATTAAAAAAAAAAATTAAAATTTCGAAAGAGAATACCTTTATATGTTATTATAATCGATTTCTGTTAATTTCAATGCTATTTAAAGGGTAAGAACTCAAACTTTCTCTTTAAGAAATTCATTGCGACCCAACCTTTAAGCCATATATGGTATATCTTTGACCCGCGGACCCTGTGTGGCCCTGAAGGTTAACTGATGTGGCTTGCCCCCCCCCCTCCCCAAACCCCATTTAATGAAATAGAACTAAGCGGCACGTACAAATAAGCGTAAAATATATGCAAAGTCATGGAAAAATCCTAGACCTACTAATATGGCTTTAAGAGCAGAAAAAAAAAATTCTCGTCCTAAAGTTACCACGGATTGCCGGGAAACTTTAAGACAACGGAATATGATATCTCTCCCTATTTATTTTATAAATAATTAAAAAAAAAATTTGGCATGGTAAGAAAGTTAAAGGTTATAGCTTCACCCCCTCCCCCCCCCCCCCCAGGAATCATGTTAACAATTATTGCGATAACCATATTCGAAATTATATAATGCTCGTTCTAAAGTTCCCATTTCACGGTGACCATAATCAACAAGAGTAAATTCCGTACGCATATACCGTAATTACATAATACACTCTGGGAAAGAAATCGCGTTTATAGTCACTCCTAAAACAAATACACGGAATGATCTAATTAAAAATGCACATGGAGGTCTGAAAAAATAAATAAAATAACTTATCACAGTGAATTGCTCCGCTTATCTCAACGCAAAAAAATAGAAAAATATATCATCATGGAACTCGATAACCCTAATCTATGCCTTCCCTCCACAACCATTGTAATCTGTAGGAATAATCTTAATGCAGAATAATAATAATAATAATAATAACTTAACAAAATAAACTCCCATAATTCCGCATCTCGCGTTTAATTCGATTTGAAGCCCCGTTTTTTTTTTTTGTTTCCTTATTTTCGGAGATTTGCCCGGAGTGTTGGGGAATAATTATTGTTTATTATTTTTATTTCCCCCCCCCCCTCCCACGCGTGGAAAAATGCAAATTCTCACACCAGTAATTACAGCGGCTGAGGTTGCTGCTGCTGCCGTTGTTCGGATACATTTTGTTTGTAATTGGAAAATCAATTAGCTAACGTCCCTTAGTTATTTAATTAAATTGGACAGCTCGATTTAAACACGCAAAACGAATAAATATTATGTCCCAATTTTTTTTTTTTTTTTTGGGGCGGAATATTTATTTGAATATTTTGGGCGAAAAAATCATATTTTTATGAAAATTAAATTCTTAGAAATATATTAAAATAAAATATTTATATTTGCGTTTGTATGGAGTAAACAGAATATTGACGTGGAAGATGCGGGGAAAATAATCGTAATGATTGTTTATTGTAGGAAACTAATGTTGTTTATTTGGTTTGTATCTTGTTCTGTAACTTGTCATGTTTGTTTCTGTGTTTTTTTTTCCTGTTGGATGTTATCCAGGCCATTTGTTTCTATTTATTTTTTTGGGTGGGAATATTTATTTATAATCAATTATGTCAGTAATAAAAATAATTGTATTAAGAGGAACTGGCGCTTGTTTCTGTGAATAAACTCGGAATTTGATTATGTTTTACGTCAACAAACATGAAGGGGAATGGCCCTTTTTTTTACGGGAAGAAAATGTCTATGGTTTGTCTTGTGAAGTGTCTTATGGACGAGAATATAATTGGCTGTCGCCTTTGGGGCATGTTATTTAAGAGATTTTAATAATTGCCCGCTTCTTAATTTTGTTTCTCCATTGCCCCTTTTGTTAATTTCTTCCCGCGTGAGTTTTTGTTGATTTCATTTGCAATTGCCCCTTTTTGAATTTCTACTTCACCTTGATGTTTTGCTAATTTTTTTTTTTTCTTTCTTGAATTTTTCTGAATTTCTTGCCATTGCTCATTTTTGAATTTGTTTATTTCTTGGCAATTTTTGAATTTGTTTATTCCTTGCAATTTTTGAATTTGTTTATTTCTTGCCAATTTTTGAATTTGTTTATTTCTTGCCATTTCTGAATTTGTTTATTTCTTGCCAATTTTTGAATTTGTTTATTTCTTGCCAATTTTTGAATTTGTTTATTTCTTGCCATTTTTGAATTTGTTTATTGCTTGGCAATTTTTGAATTTGTTTATTTCTTGCCAATTTTTGAATTTGTTTATTTCTTGCCATTTTTGAATTTGTTTATTGCTTGGCAATTTTTGAATTTGTTTATTTCTTGGCAATTTTTGAATTTGTTTATTTCTTGCCATTTCTGAATTTGTTTATTTCTTGCCATTTTTGGAATTTGTTTATTTCTTGCCATTTTTGAATTTTTTTATTTCTTGCCATTTTTGAATGTTTATTTCTTGCCAATTTTTGAATTTGTTTATTTCTTGCCATTTCTGAATTTGTTTATTTCTTGCCATTTCTGAATTTGTTTATTTCTTGCCATTTCTGAATTTGTTTATTTCTTGCCATTTTTGGAATTTGTTTATTTCTTGCCATTTTTGAATTTTTTTATTTCTTGCCATTTTTGAATGTTTATTTCTTGCCAATTTTTGAATTTGTTTATTTCTTGCCAATTTTTGAATTTGTTTATTCCTTGCCAATTTTTGAATTTGTTTATTCCTTGCCATTTCTGAATTTGTTTATTTCTTGCCAATTTTTGAATTTGTTTATTTCTTGCCATTTCTGAATTTGTTTATTTCTTGCCAATTTTTGAATTTGTTTATTTCTTGCCATTTCTGAATTTGTTTATTTCTTGCCATTTCTGAATTTGTTTATTTCTTGCCAATTTTTGAATTTGTTTATTTCTTGCCAATTTTTAAATTTGTTTATTTCTTGCCAATTTTTGAATTTGTTTATTTCTTGCCATTTTCTTAATTTGTTTCTCTATTTGCCCAATTCTTAATTTGTTTCTCTATTTGCCCAATTCTTAATTTGCTTCTCTATTTGCCCAATTCTTAATTTCTTCTCTCCCTCATCTTTCTCTAAATTTCTTTCTACCTTGTTCTTTTCTCAATTTTTTTCAGCCTTGCCCTTTTTGCGAATATATTTCTGCATTGCCCTTTACGAATTTCTTTGATTTTTTGCGAATTTCTTTCTTTCTTGCCTTTTTCTGAATATTCTTCCGTTTGTCGTTTTCTGAATTCCTTTCCCCCGATTTCTTTTTCTTACCATTTTCTTAATTTATTACTCTCTAGCCTGTTTCTTAATTTCCTCGCCCTCGCCCTCTTTGAATTTCTTCGCTCTTTTTGAATTTCTTCTTCCCTTGACTTGTTGGGAATTTGTTTATTGCTTGGCAATTTTTGAATTTGTTTATTTCTTGCCAATTTTTGAATTTGTTTATTTCTTGCCATTTTTGAATTTGTTTATTGCTTGGCAATTTTTGAATTTGTTTATTTCTTGGCAATTTTTGAATTTGTTTATTTCTTGCCATTTCTGAATTTGTTTATTTCTTGCCATTTTTGGAATTTGTTTATTTCTTGCCATTTTTGAATTTTTTTATTTCTTGCCATTTTTGAATGTTTATTTCTTGCCAATTTTTGAATTTGTTTATTTCTTGCCATTTCTGAATTTGTTTATTTCTTGCCATTTCTGAATTTGTTTATTTCTTGCCATTTCTGAATTTGTTTATTTCTTGCCATTTTTGGAATTTGTTTATTTCTTGCCATTTTTGAATTTTTTTATTTCTTGCCATTTTTGAATGTTTATTTCTTGCCAATTTTTGAATTTGTTTATTTCTTGCCAATTTTTGAATTTGTTTATTCCTTGCCAATTTTTGAATTTGTTTATTCCTTGCCATTTCTGAATTTGTTTATTTCTTGCCAATTTTTGAATTTGTTTATTTCTTGCCATTTCTGAATTTGTTTATTTCTTGCCAATTTTTGAATTTGTTTATTTCTTGCCATTTCTGAATTTGTTTATTTCTTGCCATTTCTGAATTTGTTTATTTCTTGCCAATTTTTGAATTTGTTTATTTCTTGCCAATTTTTAAATTTGTTTATTTCTTGCCAATTTTTGAATTTGTTTATTTCTTGCCATTTTCTTAATTTGTTTCTCTATTTGCCCAATTCTTAATTTGTTTCTCTATTTGCCCAATTCTTAATTTGCTTCTCTATTTGCCCAATTCTTAATTTCTTCTCTCCCTCATCTTTCTCTAAATTTCTTTCTACCTTGTTCTTTTCTCAATTTTTTTCAGCCTTGCCCTTTTTGCGAATATATTTCTGCATTGCCCTTTACGAATTTCTTTGATTTTTTGCGAATTTCTTTCTTTCTTGCCTTTTTCTGAATATTCTTCCGTTTGTCGTTTTCTGAATTCCTTTCCCCCGATTTCTTTTTCTTACCATTTTCTTAATTTATTACTCTCTAGCCTGTTTCTTAATTTCTTCGCCCTCGCCCTCTTTGAATTTCTTCGCTCTTTTTGAATTTCTTCTTCCCTTGACTTTTTGGGAATTTCTTTCTGTCTTACCCTTTTCTTAATTTCTTTCCCTTGCTCATTTCTGAATCTCTTCCTCGTCTTGGCAATTTTTAAATTTCTTCCTGGTCTTGCCAATTTCCCAATTCCTTTTCTTTTGCCTTTTTATGAATTTTTTCTCTTTTGCCTATTTTTATATATCTGCCCTCTGATACTATTTCTTTTTTTCAACTTCTCCCCCTTTCAATGTTAGGCTTCTGGTGTCCTTGGAGAAGGCTGATTGGGCTCTAGTTTTTGCATCCGAGCACTATTTGTGTATTTTCATGACTTTATACGCATGAAAATAAGTATATATAAATAGAGGCCCAGTTAAAATCTTGACGTTGGACTCAAAAAAAGCCGGGCCCAGTGATCCCCCCCGCTACAGAATGCAATGGCGCATATATATATATATATTTTTTTTTCAATTTAGAGATAATCGAGAATAAGCGATAATTTCAACGATTAAGAATATTCGGATCTTCTCTTTCGTAGGTCGTTTGAAAAAAAATTATAAGATGAGCCGAACGATAAGAGGATGCTGAACTCTCCAGGACAATCATTTTTGGAAGAATGTATGATCGGAAATATGTAAAAGTGCAAGAGGGCAAATTTCACATTAGCGAAACGTGCTTTTACGTTCAATTTTCGACCATGTAATTCGACCAACATGTGGCTCAACCCGTCTTTATTAACATAAACTGTCTATTTACTTGCTTCATTAAGAATTCAAGTAAAATTCACAAAATTCGAAAGTTTTACTGTCTTCCTAACTTACCCGAAAAAGCCAAGGATTCCATCACTCTTTACACAGATATTTTTTCGAAGTATTCCATCAGTTTTAGGTTTCTTTTAAAATAGAATCCCAAATTGCAATAGTCCTTTAAAATCTTGATAGGAAACCATAAGGGGGGGGGGGAATCGAAAATTTTGGTAAAGTGTGAGAATAAAGGTTAACAAGAGTTCAGTCACACATTGTTGTTTATCTCAGTGATTGTTGAAATCTTAGAAGATTGGTTGGTTCAACAAAGTGTTTCTTCAAAGTGTTCAAAGTCTTTTAACAAGAACGATGAATACTGGAAGCTGTTGGTGATCGTTGACGATCTGTTCGGGGGAAAAAAAAGTATTAATTAAAAAAATAATAATATTTGTGAATTCTAGCTTTCCTTTTATCTCAAGGATAGATGAGAATAATGTATTGTCAGATAATCAGCATGGGTCATGTGTAACTAACCTCCTTTACTTCTCATATATTGAATAAGTTTACGGCAGAAATTTACCGTAACATGGAACTTCCAATTTTTTTAATTTTAGGCATTTTTCTAACCAGAAAACGCATCATTCCAGTTTAGCTTTAACTGTCATGTATAAAAATTTTCATTTAAAATTACCCATCTCCCCCAATGAGATTTTTGCCTAGATTTCATTCAGCACAAGCAGTTGTTAGGAATCACATAATTTAATTAGCTAATAAATTAATATATTACTAAATATAAGTAGGACAAGGGAACGGAGTAACAAATTAAATTTTGTAATTTCTGCGACTTGAACGGCTTGTAAGGTGATGAATGACATTATTCCAAAAAGTATTTACGTGACTGTAAATTACTTCCAACATTAACGGTTTACAATTTCACTATTGGACAACGATGACAACGAACCCTGTTTGATATGAGGTCATTCAAGTATTACGTCAGCATCGATGGGGTAGGGGTTTCCGATTTGCTGACTTTTGGTGACAAGGGTAGGGGGTTTGGATGATGCTTACGTCATCAACCACCCTTTATGAAATTATGAAATATTCTCGATGGTATCTTAACCTGTGCGCCAAATATGAGAAAAATCTTTCGCTAGTTTGTGCGCACCTGAACTAATATCCTCCCTAATGATAAATCCCTTGCAGAACCACTTCAGCGATCTCTAAATGTTTTACGGATCCTTCAAGTGCTCTGGAAATGTATTCGAGCCACTTAAGTGCTCTGGAACTATGCAACGCATCACTCAAATGATCCGTAATCATGCTACGGATAAGTAATTAAGTGCTACGGAAGTAATCTGGGAATGTTCCGCGGGTAACCTGAGTGATACAGAACCGCACTGGGAGTCCGCTAAAGTACTCTAAAATTCTGCCTCATTTCACTCAACTGATCTCTAAATGTGCCACAGATCGTTTAAGTGTTCCGGAACTGTGTTGCGGGTTACTTAAGTCTTTGAATGTGCCACGGGCAACTTAAATGCTCTGGAATTATGCCACGGGTCATTTAAGCCATCTGTAAATGTGTCGCTTATTTCATTTTTGAAAATTATCTGATGGGCCAAGCCACATCAGATAACCTTCAGGGCCACATTTGGTCTGAGGGTCAAGGGTTTACCATATATGGCTTAAAGGGGGGGGGGTGTCGCAATGAATTTCTTAAAGATAAATTTTGAGTTCTTATTCTTCAAATAGCATTGGAATTAACAGAAATCGATTATAATAACACATATAGAGGTATTTTCTTTCGAAATTTTAAATGTTTTTACATTAAAACATATTTTATTGTCGTCTGGTGGTGGAGAAGGTTCACGAGTCCCATATGCCCCCCCCCCCGTACGTTTCTGATCCCATCAATATGCGTTAGGAGGCAGGGGGCAGTGCTGACGAAAATTTGCTGACGGGGGAGGGGGGGGGTCAGAGTTTTGCTGACAGGGGGGGGGGGGTCAAAAATTGGTAAAAATTTGCTGACGTAATACTTGAACTTCCCCTATCCAGAAATCTTGTTTAGCCTTTAATTAACCAAGTGGATCAAAAGGGGCTGCTGTACAATAATCCAAACGGGCAGTGAAATTAAAGCACTTGTAAAAGCGTATACTAGGGAGGGGGGGGGTGTCAATCGCATGCCGAAATCGATTTTCATTTCGCAATTCGGAAAATCACACTGCCCATAGCGTGTAATTAAACTGTCATTACGTTATAAATCGGAAGCAAAAACTAATCCTTCCTTCGAATTAACCGACCATTATTTTCCCATTCACCTACCAAGTTCAATAAAAAAACGAATCATTCACGTTTCCAACGGCGAAATTGAAATCGAATCGATGATTTTCGAGATTTCAAGGAAAATATTCCTCTCTCTCTCTCTTAATTTGGTTGGAAAACACAAATATACATTCTCCAGATGGCTTTCGGTAACATGCTTTTTCTGGTGTTTACGAGGTTTTTTTTCTTCTATTGCCTCAGTGTGAGATAGAAAACTCTCCGGGGAAGAGACCAGTTGAAATTTATAGGGATATTGGGATCAACTAAACGCCTCTTAAAACCGGATCTTTTTTGAAGTTTCCCGCAGCGTTAACGAAGCGTTTTTTTTTCGACGAGAACGGAAAAGAAAAACCATCGATAAAACCCCTTACGGAGGAAAAACTTTATATCCAATTTGAGATGATAGCGGGCAACACATTGGGGTCTTAAATCCTTAACCCGAGATTGGCCGAGGCAGATTGCCAAACGTTTAATGCTCTCCTCTAATCGTACCATTGCTTCAAGGGTCCCATTCAGAGAGCTGTAGTTTCTTTCCTCACGGCGTAAATGCCCCCATAACTCTCGTGTCGGAGCCCTTAATATATTTCTTCTCCGTACACAGTATTGCTTTGATATGTGACGTTGTGATGTCAAGTTTTTTGTTTTTGATTGACTGGTATCGGTATTTTTCCCACTGGTTATAAGAAAAAACTATGTTAAAAATAGGATAATTTCTGAAATTTTTGCTTTCGTGTTTATTTTACCTGCTTTGTTTTATTTCGGTTACATCCGACGTGTTATGGTTTCGGTCTCATCCGAAAATAACTGATAGATAATAGTCTTGAGAATTTATTTGAGGGGTATATAGAGTCGTATTTTTCCCGTACTGTTAATTTCTGAAAGAGATAACCTTTAGTTGGAGTTTGTACGTATAACAAGCATTTCCTCAGTTCTTTTCCGATGCCGCCACCTAAATTATAGCACGCGTCATCCCTTTTGGTTCCCTTTATAAACCCGAGATAAGCTGAGCAGTGCGAATCTTATTTTGAGCTTCTATCTCGATGCCTTTCCTAGAATATGGTATATATGCGTGTGTGGCTCATTTTTTTCCCCACGACTTAACGAAATTGTCTGATAATTACGAGAAAACTGCTTCGATGGTAATAATGAGAATTTTGCAGACGACAAGAAGAGGAAAAACTTTGCAATATGGAAGAGCCAGATGTGGCAGCATGAGTAGAACGCTGCTGTGCGGTCGTGTGGTCACCGCGATGGACCGACACCATCTACACAGCACCTCCTAGAGATAGAAGACCTAGATAGGGAAAAAAATTCCCTGCTCATGTCAGTATCATCGTTGTGAGGAAAAGAAATGACCTCGGGCTCAGAATTGGCGATTTCTATGCCCAACATCCAATCACTATGCGGTATTCGTGAGCCAATCGGGAAGATTCTACGCCAAAATAAGAAGAAACAAATTGGATGCTGTGTTTCAAAATGTGGCAAACACTGCGGAGGCCTTCTATCTCTAGGAGGTGCTGATCTACAGCAGATGGCCTCCGCGCGAAGCTAGTGGTGTCACAGAAGAGGTTATTTCACCTGTAGCTATTGCATATAGAAGGCCGATGCATGCGATATCTTTACCTTTATTTGTAATGTACCCAATATGACTATAGGTGAAATAACTCGAGCAGCGAGACGACGAAACAGGCCACTCATCGAGGTACGCGACTTCAACAATCCGGTTCTTGTTTTTACGGAGAGGTAAGAGATTCCGCTATCTATTGATTGGTCAGTTTCTTCCCCCTTTTTTTCTCCTCTCTCTTCTGGGAAGGCATCATCATCATCATCATCATCACACCCTTACATTTCAGAACCCCACTCCGGTCATTTTCGCTATCCAAGGCTCGTTTACTATGTGCGAACATCTCTACCTCAACCCCCTTGAATTTTTTCTCCTTCGTCGCCCTCTTTATCTCTTCGCTCCAGTATGTGTTCGGCGTGGTGGTAAGATGCTAGTCTACCACCGGAAGGTTGCTGTCACGGTCCTGGGTTCGAACCCGAGGGAGGATATAGATAAGATATTTTCCTTTAACGAACTTGAGGTGACCACGGATAGCCAGTGCCTACATTTCCAACCCATCTCATTAATGGCAGTAAATTGCAATATAGCGATATGGCCAGAGTTAGTATTTGGTAGAGTAGTATGTGTTCGGCCTAAGTCAGGAAAAGAAGCGTTATCTATTAGTCGATGCTGTTTCCCACCCCCCCCCCCCAACTTACCTCTAATTTTTTAAAATTTAAATATTCCACTCTTGGAAACGTGGAATTTTCTTTGTTGGCCTTAGGAGAGACAGGGCAAAAACTTTCTGAAAGGGTTTTTTTTTAGGACAGGGTTTCCGTATAAAAAGTTAATTTCTGCATTTGATAACTATACAACCTTTTGCAATATGAGTGAAATATCTGAGTACTACACGTTATTTGGAAACTTTTCAAAATTAGAAACATGCCTCTAGGATCGATGCTATTTGCCAGTAAAGCGCAGCAAAGGGACTTGAGTAATCATCTTTATATATGTTTTAATAAACATCACTGAACTAGAACTATTGCTGTCACCAGCAAGTAAAGCGTTTGCAATTCTTCGATTGAAATTTATGACCAGCTTTTGATTAATGCTCTGCATAAGAAAATATAATATAGACCATATAATTCAAATTATTAATTTCAATAGACGATGTAGACTCTTATTTTGACCTTTAGGAGGAGCAATAAAATTTATTCAATTTAGCTTTGAAACTTTAATTATGTGTATTTTGTGTATTTTTTCAATTAAAAAACAAAATTGTTTGTGTTTGTCTATGTATGTGCGAGTTTAATTTCTTTTTTCATATATTTTTTATCTAATGTTTTGTGTTATTTTACATTTCTCGTCATGCATTAAGAACTTTGTCTTTTTTGTGTTGTGTATGTTTTTTCGTTCTTGATTTTTTTTATCTTTACGTATTTTTTTATTTGACAGTGATAATTTTGTCTCTATGTTGTATATGTGTCTTTTTGTTTATGTCTCTGTGTTGTATATGTGTCTTTTTGTTTATGTCTCTGTGTTGTATATTTGTCTTTTTGTTTATGTCTCTGTGTTGTATATGTGTCTTTTTGTTTATGTCTCTGTGTTGTATATGTGTCTTTTTGTTTATGTCTCTGTGTTGTATATGTGTCTTTTTGTTTATGTCTCTGTGTTGTATATGTGTCTTTTTGTTTATGTCTCTGTGTTGTATATGTGTCTTTTTGTTTATGTCTCTGTGTTGTATATGTGTCTTTTTGTTTATGTCTCTGTGTTGTATATGTGTCTTTTTGTTTATGTCTCTGTGTTGTATATGTGTCTTTTTGTTTATGTCTCTGTGTTGTATATGTGTCTTTTTGTTTATGTCTCTGTGTTGTATATGTGTCTTTTTGTTTATGTCTCTGTGTTGTATATGTGTCTTTTTGTTTATGTCTCTGTGTTGTATATGTGTCTTTTTGTTTATGTCTCTGTGTTGTATATTTGTCTTTTTGTTTATGTCTCTGTGTTGTATATGTGTCTTTTTGTTTATGTCTCTGTGTTGTATATGTGTCTTTTTGTTTATGTCTCTGTGTTGTATATTTGTCTTTTTGTTTATGTCTCTGTGTTGTATATGTGTCTTTTTGTTTATGTCTCTGTGTTGTATATGTGTCTTTTTGTTTATGTCTCTGTGTTGTATATGTGTCTTTTTGTTTATGTCTCTGTGTTGTATATGTGTCTCTTTGTTTATGTCTCTGTGTTGTATATGTGTCTTTTTGTTTATGTCTCTGTGTTGTATATGTGTCTTTTTGTTTATGTCTCTGTGTTGTATATGTGTCTTTTTGTTTATGTCTCTGTGTTGTATATGTGTCTCTTTGTTTATGTCTCTGTGTTGTATATGTGTCTCTTTGTTTATGTCTCTGTGTTGTATATTTGTCTTTTTGTTTATGTCTCTGTGTTGTATATGTGTTTTTTTGTTTATGTCTCTGTGTTGTATATTTGTCTTTTTGTTTATGTCTCTGTGTTGTATATGTGTCTTTTTGTTTATGTCTCTGTGTTGTATGTGTGTCTTTTTGTTTATGTCTCTGTGTTGTATGTGTGTCTCTTTGTTTATGTCTCTGTGTTGTATGTGTGTCTCTTTGTTTATGTCTCTGTGTTGTATGTGTGTCTCTTTGTTTATGTCTCTGTGTTGTATGTGTGTCTCTTTGTTTATGTCTCTGTGTTGTATGTGTGTCTCTTTGTTTATGTCTCTTTGTTGTATGTGTGTCTCTTTGTTTATGTCTCTGTGTTGTATATGTGTCTCTTTGTTTATGTCTCTGTGTTGTATATGTGTCTCTTTGTTTATGTCTCTGTGTTGTATATGTGTCTCTTTGTTTATGTCTCTGTGTTGTATCTGTGTCTCTTTGTTTATGTCTCTGTGTTGTATGTGTGTCTTTTTGTTTATGTCTCTGTGTTGTATGTGTGTCTCTTTGTTTATGTCTCTGTGTTGTATGTGTGTCTCTTTGTTTATGTCTCTGTGTTGTATGTGTGTCTCTTTGTTTATGTCTCTGTGTTGTATGTGTGTCTCTTTGTTTATGTCTCTGTGTTGTATGTGTGTCTCTTTGTTTATGTCTCTGTGTTGTATGTGTGTCTCTTTGTTTATGTCTCTGTGTTGTATGTGTGTCTCTTTGTTTATGTCTCTTTGTTTATGTCTCTTTGTTTATGTCTCTGTGTTGTATGTGTGTCTCTTTGTTTATGTCTCTGTGTTGTATATGTGTCTCTTTGTTTATGTCTCTGTGTTGTATATGTGTCTCTTTGTTTATGTCTCTGTGTTGTATATGTGTCTCTTTGTTTATGTCTCTGTGTTGTATATGTGTCTCTTTGTTTATGTCTCTGTGTTGTATATGTGTCTCTTTGTTTATGTCTCTGTGTTGTATATGTGTCTCTTTGTTTATGTCTCTGTGTTGTATATGTGTCTCTTTGTTTATGTCTCTGTGTTGTATATTTGTCTTTTTGTTTATGTCTCTGTGTTGTATATGTGTTTTTTTGTTTATGTCTCTGTGTTGTATATTTGTCTTTTTGTTTATGTCTCTGTGTTGTATATGTGTCTTTTTGTTTATGTCTCTGTGTTGTATGTGTGTCTTTTTGTTTATGTCTCTGTGTTGTATGTGTGTCTCTTTGTTTATGTCTCTGTGTTGTATGTGTGTCTCTTTGTTTATGTCTCTGTGTTGTATGTGTGTCTCTTTGTTTATGTCTCTGTGTTGTATGTGTGTCTCTTTGTTTATGTCTCTGTGTTGTATGTGTGTCTCTTTGTTTATGTCTCTTTGTTGTATGTGTGTCTCTTTGTTTATGTCTCTGTGTTGTATATGTGTCTCTTTGTTTATGTCTCTGTGTTGTATATGTGTCTCTTTGTTTATGTCTCTGTGTTGTATATGTGTCTCTTTGTTTATGTCTCTGTGTTGTATCTGTGTCTCTTTGTTTATGTCTCTGTGTTGTATGTGTGTCTTTTTGTTTATGTCTCTGTGTTGTATGTGTGTCTCTTTGTTTATGTCTCTGTGTTGTATGTGTGTCTCTTTGTTTATGTCTCTGTGTTGTATGTGTGTCTCTTTGTTTATGTCTCTGTGTTGTATGTGTGTCTCTTTGTTTATGTCTCTGTGTTGTATGTGTGTCTCTTTGTTTATGTCTCTGTGTTGTATGTGTGTCTCTTTGTTTATGTCTCTGTGTTGTATATGTGTCTCTTTGTTTATGTCTCTGTGTTGTATATGTGTCTCTTTGTTTATGTCTCTGTGTTGTATATGTGTCTCTTTGTTTATGTCTCTGTGTTGTATATGTGTCTTTTTATCATGTGAATTTTCAATCATCCGTACAGGCATCACAGACTCTGGATGATAAATATGTTTTTTTAAACTAATATAAATCTCCGTATTTTGGAAGTGAATAAATGTGATTTGATTTGAATATGATATTGGTAAGTATTTTTTTTATCAATAATATTAATTGAAATGTTGAATTTGCTTTAAAATTTTATCAGTTGCTGTTTGTGTACAGTAAATTAAAATTAGAGAGACGCACAAAACCTTTTGTAACTCTTAGACACCAAATGTTTAAGCGTTTCAGTACGGATGGGGTCCAGTGGGGTCCATGCTGGATATTTGTGCTGTTCCCTCAATTTATTATGTAGGAGACATACGGAATATGATTTAAAAAGTATTATAAATCGAATTGCAGTTGATGAGTTTCATTTATTAATACAATGGGTTGTTCAACACGAGCAATAAAATCGCAATATGTATTACATATTGTTTAAGTCAGTGGTTCTCAACCTTTTTTTGTCCATGGCCCCCTTTCAACCATTTCTCATTCCTATGGCTCCCTCTTGCGAACATTAATAATTTTTCTACAACAACCCCCCTCCCGCCGGCCGTTTTTCCATTAGAAGATAGTTATTCAAAAATTGTCTGAAGTATATAAATATGTTTGAATTTAATTTGATTAATTTTTAATTTATGAAAATAACGGAAGAGCAAAATGAACGTAATAGAATACAGTAAAAAAAAATATATTTAATAAATTATTTTCAATCAATGTAAATTCTGCGCTTGAAGACGTTACAATGTCATCAAGTTACTGTACTGGATGGAATTTGTGTTATTTCAAATTAGTTTATTTTGTGTAAATCATTACGGTTTCGTTGAGAAAATGTCAGCTGTAGCTTCCAAAATACGCATTCTTGTAGTGATAAAAATCGCCAAATGTGGTAGCAAGCAGTTTTATTAATTTTATTCTCTTCATGCGGATAAAAGTAGTAATAGTAAGATGAAAGTAATATAATGAGGGAGTAGCTCCACAGAAAAGAATCACAATTGGAAAGTTCAACCTTTCACATCGTTTTCAATAATGTATCAAGGATATAAGTCCATGTTGTAGCCATACTATGAACTTAAAAAAATGAACGAAAATACGTGTAAAAAGTTTTTAAATATTTTTTTGAAACATTCATTCGAGAGAAAGTCACAGGGCCGGATTAACCATTAAACAAAATAAGCACGTGCTTAGGGTATCAGTACTAAAGGGGCACCACCAAAAATATACCATATGGTATTTTATTTTTCAGCATCCATCATCTGATAGAAGATCCTAAAATTGTAAGAGCACTTGATTGTATAGTTGAAGATCATTATCACAAGAATGGCTCGAAAGATGAGAATCTAATTATATTGAAAACTAGACTTCACATTATTGCCAAGTTTTTCGATTAGCTTTTCACAATTTTCATAAAGCCCGCCCGGGACTGTCTTAACATTATCATACGCCCTCATACAAAGCGACTTTTCTGAGAGAGGAACTACTACCTTGATAAAAATTCCTACCTACCTATTTGCATATTTACTCTTGAAAATCGGAACCGGATCTAATTGTCACTTGGTTGCCAGAAGTGACCAGATGGGCCCCATGCAGAAAACCAAGTTCTACAGAATAAGGACATGATTTTTATGGGTCATTAGTGGATCAACTGTGTAGTTTGATCCATAGAAGTAAAAGAAACGCTACCAGGTGTAAATTACAAACTTGAGAATGTATCTAAAAGAAAAAGTACCCAATATAACGGCGATTCGTCAGAAATAAGATACCTATTGGCAGGGCCGCAACTGCGTAACTGGATACTTGGTTAGCGAGGGCAACTACTCATTTAGGCACCCCCCCCCCCCGTAATGCTGAAGGATAGGTTGAATGGTTGAATTTGCGCCCCCTTTTGTAATGCGCCCGGGGCACCAGACTCGCCTGCTCCCCCCCCCCCCCCCCCTAGTTGCGGCCCTGCCTATTGGTAATATTATGGCCATTATAAGATTCAATGGTTTCTCCTTGGAGTGTTGGTACAGCCTTTATCCATCAACCGTTCTTCGTAGCGGTATGGTTATAATTTTAAAAATTCTCAAAATATGACCAAAAATCATCCTGTACGAGTTTTGAGGATGAAAATAGTGTACACGAAATAAAAAATGTAAATTTTCGTACGTTTCCCCCCCCCCTAATTTCCAATCAGACAGTTATTGCTCTTTCTCTTCTGAGCCCATCAAACAAATCACATGTTTTTAACTGCATTATTCCCTGAGATATTAAAATTCAAAATCGGAGACAGGTCCGGGCTCAGAAGAATTTCGCGACCCAATGCAGAAAAAAAAATTTTGCGGCTCCCTCTAAAAACATTTTATGTAGTTGTTCCCGACTTACAAACTTTTCGAGTTGCGAACATAAATCTTGGAGGGGAATTTTTTTTCAGAGAGAACGCATTTTATTACTCCAATTTTGTTTCATTATTTCAGGAACGCGTCGATAGTCTGTATCGTAATCAAACACGACCCATTGAGAGAGAATGACATTTAAATTAATTTTACAAAATTCATACATTATTAATAATAATTAACGCGTGGTCCAGCTGCTGACACTTCATCGTGGCTCGAATCATATTGAACAGTCATAATATTTTGTCGTACTTTTAAAGCGCTTCATCGTCTCTTTATCAAATATACGTTGCAATTTGATAACTTTGATCATTTTCCGAATTTTTTATTGCTATTTTTGTGTAATTAATGTAAATTAATAGAAGTAAAGGAATCAATTACCGGAATTCCATGACCCCCCACAAGAGTAGGGCTGACAGGCAGAATCGTCGTAATAGCATCATAGCCCCCCCCCCCCCGAGCCAAGGGATTTTTTGGAGGCCCTACCTGGAAAATTCTCGAAAAATTCAACTACGACTCGTTTTTCTGAGGCACCTCTTCTATTGAGGCACTTCGGGCACGGCCCGGGGGGGGGGGGAAGCATGCGTTAAGACGGCACTGCCTAAGGTTCGCACCAGACGTTCCCCTTTTTCAGTTTTGAATCTGGTAACCCTATCCGAAGACCACATAATCCGTGTTTTCACTTATTTGTTCGATCATCCATATTTTCCGAATGATTTTGTGCAAAGAAATAATTATTTTTTCTACATAAAATCGATTCTTGCAAATGTACGAATTTTGTTACCGAAATTTTCGTCTCATAAAAAAATTTCATGCCAAAAAATGACAAAGAACTCTCTTTATCTCTCTTTCATCATCTCATGAGTTGCCTGAAATTTCGAGATTGAATGGCAGCACCAACAGTATATAAATCAAGCCTTTGGAGAGAGTAGGTGGTCTCCTCCTTGGCAGTGCTGAGAACTGTGTCCCCCAATATCTTCCGTCGGAACATCACGTGACTCGGTGAAAACAAACACGACCCCCCCCCCCCCGTTATTTTCTTATGGCATAAATAGGAGTTTAAAACAATAAATGAAAAAATAATTTCACGGCATGGACGAGATAATTCCAAAATTAATGAAAGTTATAATTTCAACATTAATGGAAGAAAATATTCTAGAATTAATGTAAGAGAGAATTACAGCATTGATAAAAATGATAATTCCAAAATTAGTGAAAGAATTAATGAAAGAGACAATAATAAAATTAATGAAAGAGATAATAATAAAATTAATGAAAGGTAATAATAAAATTAATGAAAGAGATAATAATAAAATTAATGAAAGGTAATAATAAAATTAATGAAAGAGATAATTCCAAAATTAATGAAAAAGAGATAATTCCAAAATTAATGAAGGAGACTATTCCAGAATTCATGAGATATAATTTCAGAATCAATAAAAGAAATAATTTTAGCATTAATTAAAGCAATTATTTCAGAAGTAAATAAGGAAATAATAATTAATAAAGGAAATAAAATTCCAGAATTAATGAAAGAATATTCAAAAAATAATGAAGGAAAATTCCAGAATTAATGAAGGAAAATCCAAGAAATTATGAAAGAAATGATTTCGGTATTAAATGAAAATAATTTAATCTGTTTTCACCTCTCTTTAGACGAGTTCTTCTCCCAATCCTTCTTTTAAATCTTTAAAACCCAATATTTAGAGACCGAACTGTACATTTCTTTGGAAAAATTGCCAGGCGAGAAGTTTGTTTTGACACGCGATTTCCTTGCATTTGATGTCGCTGCAGTTGCGGTGGCTGGATTCTCCCTCCAGTAATAAGTCCCACCAGTAATGTCGTCTGCTTCTCTCCAGGTTACTTGTTTTGGACTTCTCCTTGTGTCCTTAAAAAATAACCGAACTGGAAGTTTGAACTTCCAGTTATGTTTGTGAGCTGAGCTTGCTGGGAACCGAACAAACCGTCTGTCGTCTGCTCATTAAGAGGTTCTTCGTTTTGGACGTCTCCTTATGCTCAAATAAAATAACCGAACTTTCAGTTTGAATTCCCAGTTCAGTTCACGAGTTTTGTTTACAAGGAACTGAGCGGAATAAAGAATATAGTTTTTTTCATTTTGAACTTCATCATCACCATATGAGTCACTTTTAAATTTGACATTAGATGGCAGCACATTACTATAAAGTGGAGAATGGAAAAATTCACTTTTTACGATCTTACCTGTCATCTGCTTGTTTGGAGGTGTGTACTTTGTTTTGGATGTCCCCTTGGGTCTTGAAAAATTACTGAACTGGAAGTTTGATCTTTCAGGTCAGTTTATAAGCTTTGTTTATAAGGAGCAAATCTGAATGAAGAATTTAGTTTTTTATACCTGAGCTTCGTCATCACCTCATAAGGCACTTCTCATTTTGAAAGTAGGTAGCAGCACCAACGATATTTTTAAAAATGAATTTCTTAAAGTATTCTAGAATATTAAATTAATTTTAATTCCCTTTTAAAATTGTTAGTGCCATTGCGAATTCGCGGCAAATGCTGCTACAAGGCAGAAAAAAAAAAAACCACTTCTATTGGCTGACGGCGTAACATTTCGAGTCACCCGGTATATGCGGATTTTGTCATTGCGTTACGCAATGACAAAACTGTTCATGTGAACATAATAATGATTCATTATCAGGATTTCAAGCCCGTCGGAAAATATAAATAAGGGGCCATTCAAGTATTACATAAGCAGATTTTCAGCCATTTTTGACCCCCCCCCCGCGTTGTCAGCAAAAGTCAGCAAAACACTGACCCCCCCCCCCCACTTCCCCGTCAGCAAAATTTCGTCAGCAGCTTAGAATATTTCATATCTTCAAAAAGGGGTCGCTGATGACGTAAGCAACCTTCAACCCCCCCCCCCATCATCAAAAGTCAGCAAATCCGAAACCCCCTCCCTCCCCTCGATGCTGACGTAATACTTGAGTGACCCCTAATCAGATTTTCAAATAAGAAAATTATCAGTTTGTTGACTTCAATTTCGATACGGTGAAAATCTGATATATTTCGTTGGATGTGACAAGCTACCTTCAAGTGGCTTTTTGGTTCATAATGTGACCGCTCTCTCGCAGGCGAACGAAGCAACGTGCGTGTTGGTTTAAACACAACACAATATTTCACATAATAGTCCGTACTATATTTGATATACAGGGCGCATAGGTAACGGGGCATATGGCATTTCTTACTGGCGAACCGTTGGTCCTAGAGGCATACTTCCAGTTGGAAAAAGTACCCGAATAATGTGTAGTACTCAGATATTTGATTCATGTTGCCAGGGGTTACATAGTTATTAAAATAAAAATGTTAACTTTTTTTGTGGACACCCTGTGCCCCAAAACCCAATTGGAAAGTTGTTTCCCGGTCTCCAACAAAAACATTCATCGTTTCTAAGTGCAATATTCACTGAGATATTCCAAGAAAGTTAAAAAAAAACAGCATTAAATGAGGGGAAACCATTTTACCCGCATTTAGGGGACAGTTGGTCCCCTCTCGATAGGAGGCTCTAAGGTAGAGAGCAATGTAGGCATGTGTAGTGCTTTCAATGACTTTTTCGCGTCGGTTTTTAATGGAGATAATGATATTCGATATACGGGTGTTGCATGGGGTAATAAAACCCTCAACGATATTCAAGTAGAAGACGTGGAGGTCCTAAATCTTCTAAGAAATGTATGTGCAAGCAAAGCACCAGGACCAGATGATATCTATCCCAGGGTTCTCAGGGAAGGTGCTAATGAATTGTTGGGGCCAGTCGCACAGATATACAGGAGTAGTGTTGCTGAGGGTATCGTCCCGAGAGATTGGAAACTGGCTAACGTTGTTCCGATATTTAAGAAGGGTAGTAGAGAAGTGGTGTCTAATTATCGTCCAGTGAGTTTGACGAGCTCCCTCTCGAAAATTTTGGAAATTATCATCAAAAGGCAGTTTGTGAAGTGGATAGACGAGAATAATGTATTGTCGGATAATCAGCATGGGTTCAGGAAGGGGAAGTCATGTGTAACTAACCTCCTTTGCTTCTATGATTACGTGACTAAGGCTTTGGGTAAGAGCAAAAATGTCGACGTTGTTTACCTTGATTTCCAGAAGGCATTCGATCGGGTCCAACATGGCAAACTCTTGAAGCGTTTACACGAGATTGGAATAGGGGGCAACTTGCTGAATTGGATAGAATCGTGGTTAAGAGATAGGTCGCAACGAGTTATGGTGAACGGGGAATTCTCTGGTTGGACAGACGTCACAAGTGGGGTTCCTCAGGGAAGTGTCCTTGGCCCCAAACTTTTTTCACTTTTTATCGACAAACTCGATCAGGGTATCGATGGAATTACTAGCAAATTCGCAGATGATGTGAAGCTAATGGGGGTAATCGGAAATGAAAGCGATAGGGAGTTGCTCCAGACCAACTTAAACAAGATTGCAGCATGGGCAAATGAATGGAGCATGACGTTTAGCGTAGATAAGTGCATGGTCGCTCATTTTGGTTCGAACAACCCACGGTTCTCTTACGAGTTGAATGGTGTCACTATCCCGGATGCAACTAGAGTCACCGATTTGGGAATTCTCATTGACGAGCGACTTAAGTTTTCTGAACATTGTTCAGCGGTTGTCAAAAAAGCGAATAGAATGCTTGGTCTCATTTTCAAAAAGGTCTCTTCGCGTTCTCCTAAAGTCATTCTTCCGCTTTTTCGAGGCTTAGTTCGTCCTGGACTGGAGTATGCGGTAAGGTTTTGGAGACCATACCTACAGAGGGACATAGACTTGATTGAAGGGGTGCAGAGAAGAGCTACGCGTGTCCTTATTGGCACACAGGGCTTGAGTTATGAAGAGAGACTTCATTTTTTGAATATGTTTACATTGGATGAACGCAGGTGTCGAGGAGATATGATCGAAGTGTTCAAAATTTTCAATGGGATGGATAGGATGGACCATGAACTTTTAGTACACCGCCAATCAATTGCTTTTACAAGGGGACACCAGTATCGATTGGTGAGGGACAATGCAAGGTTATGGTGTCGCAGGGAATTTTTCTCTAATAGGGTTGTTAATAAATGGAATAGCTTACCCTCGGAGGTAGTAAATTGTAACACAATTGACACGTTTAAAGAGAAATACGATAAACATGTTGGGGTAAATCGAGAAGCTATCCATTCTTAGAATAAGACAACCATAAGTATTCTTTATGGGCATTGTATAATATTTTATCATGTGTATATATTGTTTATAATTTGTGTTAATTGCATTTTTAATGGGGTTGCTGTATTTTTGAAACATATGACATCCATATTTTTATGGGCATCTTTTTATCAGCCACCTCGTTGGGCATTTTGCCTGTTGTGGCGTTGTATTTGTATTTGTATTTGTATTTGTATTTAATGCTGTTTTTTTCCCCCAAATTTCCTCAATTTTTCGAATTCGCATATCTCGGTGAATATTGCTCTTAGAAACGTGAAATTATTTTAGTTGTCATCGGAAAAGACAGCAACAACTTCTTAATTGGGTTCTTTGGCACACGGGGATGGTGTAAAAAGTTGTTTTTTTTTATTTTATAACTATACAACCCCCTTACAACATGAATGACATATCTGAGTTGGACACGTGATTTGGATACTTTTTCTAGTTGGGTATGTCTTTAAGACTAACGGCTCGCAAGTAGTGCCATACGCCCTGTTACCCATGCAGTCTGCATATACACGTAAAAAAATACTTCCAGACGAAATACAGTCGACTTTCGTTTTAACGAATACCGTTATAACGGAAAAAATATCGTTTTAAAGAAAACTTTTCTATTCCCTACGGATAAGTTTACATAGGAACAATATAAAAATCTGAAATTTAACGAAATTTCTTTATTACTCCGGTCTCTTGGAGTTCATTATAATGGGGTTGACTGTATCCCCAGCAAAAAAATCTGCAATTTGATGTGAAAGCAGTCCTTTTTATAATGATTATGTCCTTTTTACTTTTATAAATTTAGGAAGGAAACAAAAGGAAGAAAGGGTGGTGGGGAGGGGGGGAAAGAAAAATGGCCAAGAGGGGCTCGGTTGTGCGTAAATGCCTCGAAATTCCACTTGTGTGCAAGGGGATTCGGGCCTCACACTCAGTTTTATCACAAAATTTCACATTTATGAGACGTTTGACTACGGTTACGATTAACCTCTATGTATATATAGCTTTCAATATTAAAATATTTATGACATGAATGTCGCTCTCCACTTGTTAATACAAGATATATAGAAGACTGGATGTTGTGAAGATATTTATTATTTGAGATGTTACTTTTTTAAGGAAGGAAAAAACTCATCTCTGCCTCTACCGGGAGTCGAACCCGGGTCCCTCGATTGCCGGACGAGTGCTCTGACCACTAAGCTACAGAGGAAATAGAGTTTTTCCTTCGCTAGAGCGTATATATGCCGAACGGAACCGTGCAATGGACGGTGAAACCAATCAGCTAATAGCTCATGGACGACGAGCCACCAGTGGAGAGCGACATTCATGTCATATACATAGCCCTCTGGTGGCTCGTCGTCCATGAGCTATTAGCTGATTGGTTTCACCGTCCATTGCACGGTTCCGTTCGGCATATATACGCTCTAGCGAAGGAAAAACTCTATTTCCTCTGTAGCTTAGTGGTCAGAGCACTCGTCCGGCAATCGAGGGACCCGGGTTCGACTCCCGGTAGAGGCAGAGATGAGTTTTTTCCTTCCTTAAAAAAGTAACATCTCAAATAATAAATATCTTCACAACATCCAGTCTTCTATATATCTTGTATTAAAATATTTCATTTATACGAAGCACAATTTCAATTATTTGGCATTTTTATTTTGACTCTAACTCCAAATCTTTGGCATTTAGACATCATTTCTAACTATCAAATCCACGAGGTTTTTGAAGATTGTGGAAAATGCGTCGCTGAATTGGTTTTGCATGCGTATTATCAACACTAAAAACCACAAATTTTAGGTTGACAGATACAAAGAGACGCATTGAGCCGGTTGGACATTTCAAAGTGAAGACTTGCGTGAGAATTTATTGCACTTTTCTGAGAAATCAGCAGATGCAGTGAGTCTCAAATAAACGGATTTAAATTGCTTTAAATGTGGTCATACGCCATTTTAGAATTTTTTTTTTATAATGCCCACAACATTGTTCTTGCAGGATAGGAAAATTGCATTGAAATTATTTGGGATGTTGCAGGCCAGCAGCAGGCTTACGTAGTAGGGCAATTAATAGGAAGCATTACAGTATAGATTAAAAAAACTTTAAAGATGTGGTGTCAATCTTAGTCCTACCAAGTCCCAATACATTATCTGCTTGGATTGCATATAGGAATCAGTCAGCAAACCAAATGACGTTAAGATCGTCTTAAATATGTTTAAAATCACGTTTTTTCCGTTAAATTGAAATGAATGGCACATGAACACTTGCGATTTTGAAGCAACAGCAAATTTATGCAATTACTGTTTCTTAAGTTATACAGCAATGTAGTTTTAAAAAATTTAATTTCGCGGGTATTTTTTCTCGTGTATGATTTGGTGTCTTGGAGTTCGTTATAACTGAATTCGACTTTATTTCTTTTCAGTGGAGGCAATGGGTGTTGGCACACCCCCTCCCCAAAAATTCATTGAAAAAATACCCCAGAGCAATCGTTCTTTATTCGATTTTTATATATAAGATTCCCCATCGGACCACTCAGGTTTAGAGGTGTCGCGAGTTCGTTACCCGGTTCGTCCTTGTCAGAAAACTTTCCTGACACAGGGGTGCAACAAAAAAATGGCGACTTGACCGCAGCAAAAAATTGCTACCGCTTGGAGTCCCCCATCGAGGGGTTAGCGCACCAACCTCTCGGTGAGTATAAGAAACAAGCCTGCCGTTCGGAATCGGCAATAAATTGTAGGTCCCGGGGTCTAATTAGCCCTCGCGTGCAGAAAATGACCATGGTGCGACAAAAATGATCAATGATCAGACCACTCAGTGCCGGTTGAAGATAGCTTTGAGCTAAACTAGATGGCTATCCGTCTGTAATTGCATGAAAATGATGGGTTTTTTTTTTACACACAAGCTTTCATTTCTCACCCATCTACTTCTTTGATTGCATTTACTACCAGCACTAAAAAAAATGTCAATGAATGGTCAACAAATCTTTGTCTGATTTCTTTATGGCAGCCCTCTTTGAATGAAAAGTCTTCGAACACACACAACTTTGTCTTTACAGTTACTCCATTTTGCTTTAAATCTCTTCTATAGTTTGTGTTAGGCCCTACTGTCACCCCCAAGTCGTAAACCCACCGAGATTACATGCAACGGTTTTTTTATTTCCTTCCTCATGTTAATGTTACTTGAATAGCGGAAAAATTGCGAAAAATATATTCTATGCATTTTTTGTTTGAAATTAAACTTTTTTAGTCAGAGTGACTAAAAAAATTTAATTCCACAAACTTCTTCGTGGCCCCCGTATCAGTAGCCGTGGCTCCCCTTTTGCCAGATTTTCATCCGTGGCCCCCGTGGAATATCCTAGGCCCCCCCCCCTGAGGTCATATGGCCCCCGGTTGAGAACCACTGGTTTAAGTGACCCCCCCGTGCTTCACACAAAACTACGGTTTTCGGGAAAAAAAAACCAACAGGTTTTTACCGTTTGAAACAAGTTCTGAAGTCCATTTCAATTACTTTATTTATTCAGCAATATACATTGCAATCTGAAGAAAATTGTTTGTTCGGTTTTGGAGACCGTCGTCCGTTTGGGTTAGTTCTCAACGTTTCCCCACACACTTGTGGTTGTCATCATCATCAGGAGAATTGATAAAACTGCATCAAAAGTCAAGTTTTCCGGAATCTCAGGTTGTATTTACGTACATGAGTCGCTTGACATATATTATTGTTTTGCGATTGGTCAGTTAATCCTATGGCTGGCAGCGAATTGACAGTATTGCGGAAATACAACCACTAAGACTCAGGAAAACTTGACTTTTGATCCAGTTTTATCAATTCTCCTGATGATGCTAACCACAAGTGTTGGGAAAACGTTGAGTTTTCGAACCCGAACAAACAACTTTCATCAAATGATGGCCGCGAAAATCTTATCAACTATTTACATTGCAATATGCTCAGTGCATTACATTTCTTGCGACAGGTTCTTGTCTTGCGGTTCTTTTTGATGAACATATTCTATATCGATATTTCTTCTTCGGGGACTCACCATCATCGTGACTGCCTTATGAATCGTCTTTGAAAAGTGCGAACCGTTTTCTAAGTTAAATCAGAAAGCTTATTTGTTTCTGACATTCATTTGTGCCGTCTTCTTGAAACGATAGCCAAACAATGTAAGCGTTAAAACCACTCACATCGACTACGTTGTGAAAGAGTGTCATTGGTCGTATTTCTATTAGCCCTATAGCATCGAGTCGTTTGATCCATGGTATCTACACCAGATTCTGTTTGGTAGTAATGCAGGATTATATATGACTTTTCCTTTGGTGTTGAACTATCTACCTTCGGTTGACTGTGTATTGTTGTCAGAAGAGTGACCGTTTTACTTTTCTTTGGACCATTGAATATTTCGGAACAGGAATCCAAAAGAGATTGCTGTTTACTGTCCTGTGGGCATTAATATACTTTTACAAAAACTGTTGGAAGTTACGCACATTTTTTTTTAATCGTTCCGACATATGTGAGTTGCCGTTGCTTCAATTTACCAGCTAGATTTAGTCTAGTGTGAAGAAATTATAGGTAGTAATGTTTCTACCAGCACCTATATGTATGCAACACTACTCTCTTCCACCTTGACTTGTCTCTCTCCCTTGTTGTGATCTCTTTCCAGTATATATCTGCATGTCGCACATATTGCTTGTGGTGCTATTGCAAATAAAGCAGAATTTTATAACATATTTTCCAGGTTTTCTGGTATGTACTGCCTAAAAATGCAACGTCCTTTGAATGTATTTGTATTGTATTGTAACCAATTGCTCGTCCAACTGTTACGTTATTATTGAAATTTCTCAGACTTTTTCATTGGGAAAACGGCCACGTGCCATTATCTGCAAAACACTGCTCGCAACTATTTTGAAAAATCCTTGCTTTTTGAGCGAGCACCGAACGTAGCCTTGTCCACTTGATTATTTGACTTGCCTCGGTGGCGTCACCTACATTTTTGCCATGCAAGAGTGGAAAATGAGGCTTTAAAGAACAGGGAAACGAGAAACTGTGCTATCTGGGATGAAAAATATGATCTTTCATCGTTTTTTTTCTTCATAAAATCCCCATGGGGGTCCAGTAGACCCCATTGGTATTGAAAGCAACAAGTTTGAATAAGTCGGGCTCAATTGAAAAAAAAAATTAAAAAAAGGATGAATGCCCATTAAAAAAGAACGAAAAATAGAAAAGGTCAGACCCTTGGCTTTACATGAGGTGGGTCTAGTGGACCCCCATCGGTAGGCTAAGGCAATGGTGCCCAAACAAAATCGTGGGTCGCGACAGATTCTCCTAAATAAAAACTTCCAAATAAGAAATTCATTTCTATTTAAAAATGTCAGAACTGAAGAACGTCTTTATTCAGTTGATCTAATTACCATGCATTACACACAGACAATCAATATATTGTGTCATGAAAAAAATCACGAATGTCCTCCCCACCCCAACCTAGATCCAAGCTCTCTGGACAGAGATTGGCTCCCCTCTATAATGAATTTACATTGTAAAAAACTAAACAAAAATGATAAGATATGTATAACCCCGTGCTTGAGCCCTGCCGCCAGATCCACTCTTGTGGAGGGGGAAGGGGGTCATGGTACTCACTCAAACCATTGAGGATGCATGCTTGGTTTAACACTCAGAAGATATTCACCTACAACTCGGATGAACAAATTCTGATTCAATGATTAGTATCATGATTATATTTCGGTTGTATTCGGACGTACTTTGTTCTTGTACAGGCACTTTTCTTCTGTGTGGTGATGGTTATAATCTTGACTCGTTTTCTGTAAAGTTTCTGTCCACTAGAAGTGAGAATTCTTGGATTATAGAATTTACGTGCGTATACTTTACGAGGAATCCACGGCCATTCAAACATATGAGTCACATCCAGGCAAGGCACGGAGAATCATGACCTTCATATCTTTCAGTAGGGACCTTATTTAGGCCGGGATCTTCAGTGGGCCCCAGGTAAGACTTAACGGGCCCATCTATTCAATTTGTAGTGGTAAAACCAGAAAAATGATGAGATAGAACCATCCGGTTCTTTCGGGCTGGGGCCGTCAGACCTCCCCACTTGTGAGGGCCATGCGGGGACCTCATTGTATAGGGGCGTTCACGATAAGATCTGGCATAATGGCTTATGGCAATAAATACTTTATTGGAGGTAGTGCCTAAGCTCTTTTTTCATTTTGCCCTTTTGAGACATTTTTTTTTGGGGTAAACATTCAAATATTTGTTGGAGTTACGTAGAGCCGCCTTACGATTATTAAGGGTTCCACGCGAAACTTTACATTGGAAACCCCTGCGTTAAATCTCTCGTACATTCGGAACACTCATTCCGGCATGTGGCAATTCGTTAGAAATTTCTCATAGGAATGTTAACGAGGTGCATCATGTGTGTGTACCGTAAAGGAGAAGTAGTGGGAAGAAAACGCATAACAGAGAGAGAGAGAGCTAACGACTGAAGCTACAGTGGTGGATTATCTACCAATAACTTCGAAGAATGAATGGCTATACAGTCGAACACCCTGCTGAGCCAGCCATTATAAGACGCGTTTACATATGTTAAGATGTCGTGGTTGTGAGCGGTTCTATCTATCTATGATAAGATATTGGTATTGTTCTGTCGTATAGGTTTATTTGCCTCATCGTTTTCTAATAAAAAAAAAAAAATCCTATCTCCGCCAACCCATAGGATTTCGTGTTGTATCTATGTATAGTTCCTGCCCATTAGCATGAAAATGGACAGTGTATGATTGGCGCTTTCGTTTTATCCGTGCCAGGGAGGGGGGGGGGGATAAACTGTGAGTGATAGTTCCTAAACTGTGGGTGCTCGTCTTTAGTTTCTTTAGTTTTATATCGGCAATTTTAATTTCTGAATCAATTCTAGGGGTGCTCGGATCCATGCCACAAATTACTATGGGTGCTTGAGCACCGACAGCACCCCCGGCTCCGACGCCACTGGTTCCAGCAATAATGTGAATTATAGAAAACATCTGTGGGCAACCGTGTAGTTTGTGTCGTGTAGGCAACCTTTCAATGCTAACCTAGCACAGATGTGATTACGTAAATACCGCATGATTTCATACCATGTACTGTATTCATTTTCAAAATGCACACCAGTTTAAGCCCAACAAAAATTTTGATCGAAGATTTATAGTAGATAGTTATATTCTTCTTTGGTAGATGGCAGCAGGATCTTCTACTCAACAGAGTATAAATATCGCATGCGAGAAGCACGATTGTGCAACTTTTTTTTTTACCATCTTTTTGGATACCTTATTTTGCTATCCAAGTCGTGCCTGAAACGCGAATGTTTTTCTTTTGAAACACATGTTACATAACATTTTAGGAAAATAACTTTCATAGAGTAACATGGGTAACATGGTTTTTCTTTTTCCAAGAACAAGTTTCCGGAATGCGTCTTGATTGTAGCCGCGAGAATGTCTGACTGTCTACATCAGGGTTTTTGAACCTTTTACTACTCGGCGGGCCTGCATAAATGGGAAAAATAATTTTCCCACTGATGTAGACCATAGTTTCCCAACCTTTATTATCCCTTTTTTTTTTCTCCCATCACCTCCCAAAGCAATCTAACCCATAGGATCCTATGTTACACCCGTAGCTTCTGCCCCCCCCCCCAGGAACTTTCCATCTCCCATGCTGAGAATCCCTGATGTAGACGGTCAGACCTCTTACCGGCCTACAAACAACACGCATTCCGGAAACTTATTTAAAGTAATTTCACTTCGAGGACATTGAAAGTTTCTAAAACGAAATTAACAAATGGATTAGGAATATTTCCGCTAGTTTACTGTCAATACAAAATCAATATCTAAAGCATTCTTCCAAAGCATATTTCCAATCCAAAGCACATCTCAAAGCGATAACCTCTCTTTCCATTTCATAGATCAATTATTATTATTCTAAATATATATGTTTGTCCACCAAATCATCACATTCCATAATTATATATATAATTCCATGTAAAACCGCTATAACATTTTTTACGCTTTAAAAAAAACGGGGAAAAAAGTACATTTTTTCAACGAATAATTTCAAACATGTTTCCTTTTGAGCCTTATAATCAAAGAACCACGTCCCTATAATTATAATAAAAAAAACATCTATACGAAGCTCTTTATACATACAATTCCAGGGAAAAAATAAGGGGAGAAACTATTCAAAAAATGCCATTCCTAATAAAGAATAACACCTTTCACCATCATCCATAAGAAAAAGGTTAAGATTTAATCTCGTAAATCAAAGAGGAATGTCGGGCGAAATTTCAAAAGATAATGAAAATAATGAGAAAAGAAAATACTTCAGAGTATTTTTTCCCCCATTACATTGATAATAAAATATTAAAGAAAAGGAATAAGTATTAAAACACATCAAGAGAGGGAGTGCCAATCAAAACATGCCAAAAAGAAGAAGAAGAAGCGAAATGTTTAAACACCGCCATTTTGTGGACCGGACTATCATCTTGTCAACTGTCTTGTGTGTTAACCCTCCTTCAAAGAAAGGAAGCACAAAATAAAAATAAAAAAAGATGGCAAAGTATTCAAGTTTTCAATCTCAATGTTAAATCAAAGTCAAGAGCGAGATTTCTGACATTTAATGTGACGCTATAATTATCTTTGATGGCTATCAACGACCCCGTTTGTGCCACTTGAATTACATCCCACCGACGTATCTTATTTTTATACATTTTTTCTTCTTCCAGGAAATTCTACGGGATAATTTAGTTTTCTCTTCTAGAGATGGCGGGTTCATTCAATGTGGATTAGATGATGTGAGTGAGTTTTTTTGTTCGCGTTCGTGTTGCTCGTTTGAACACCGAATCAAAAGTGTTATCGGTGGAGTTGCATTTACCCCCAATGTGAATATTCCGAAACACAAGTTTTTATTCATCAATGAACATTGAAATCAACAAAATAAATGTTTATGAATGACTAGCCATAATACCCGGCGCTTCCCGGGTTTTCTTCAATTACTGGGAGGATTGGAAAAGTGACAAACCATTATAAAGTAATAAACTGTTATAATGGCAGCATTAAAGATGTGACAAACCATTGTAAAGGCATATACACGTCTGAAACGTATTGTTGGGAACCACGGTAGCCAAAGTAAACGTTCCGAAAGTAATTATTGAGGCCCCAAAACTATTGTTGCCCGACAGTTTTTCGCCCATTTCGGGCATTTGCCCAGCTCTGACGAACTTTTAAAGTAGCCAATGGTTCAATCCCGGTCCTGTTTGGTATATATGCAAAATCTGGCGACGATCGGTCTAAAACTGTAGATTTGTATAAAGAACATACATACAGTATTTCACATTTATATATAAGATTATGAGAACAGTAATAATGTACAGGGTGTCTCTTGAATTCGTATTACGTAGTTTGTAAATTAAAAAAAAAAAGATATGAAGAATTGATAACCTATATTTGAATGCTGTTTGCGAGAAAGTTATTCTCACGAAGCGGTATTTTTTTCGGAAACAGAAAATAACTTAGTTCAAATTTTTGTCGATAGAGCACTCTGCACGAAAGTAAAGGAGACAGAATTTCGGACCTGAATCTTTCTTCAATATCTTCTGTTTGCGAAACGTTCGCAAAGCTTCAGCCGGTGATTCGTGGCTGAGGTAAAACAACTTCACCAATAGTGCTTTATCCACGAATATGAATGAAAATCTTAAGGGATCGCCAGTAATAGGAAAATTCAGAGAAATGAGCTGTTAAGGGGCCATTCAAGTATTACGTCAGCATCGATGGGGGAGGGGGGTTTCGGATTTGCTGACTTTTGATGACAGGGGGGGAAAGGGGGGGTTGAAAATTGCTTACGTCATCAACCACCCTTTTTGAAGATATGAAATATTCTAAGCTGCTGACAAGGGGGATCAAAAATGGCTGAAAATCTGCATACGTAATACTCAAATGGCCCTTAATATTACACCCGGCATTTCATTGGACTCAAGACTTACATATTTCCAGTGATTTTCTATCTTGCAGTGTCCTCTGTTGGGAAAATGTTTAAACTATTTTTTTTTCTATTCTAAAAAAGAAAATAAATTCCCCCTTTCTCGAGAATAAGTTTTTCTCAAAATAGCATTCAAATCGATGAATTCCTTCAATGTATGTGCGTGTGTTTATAAATTTTTAAACTGTTTACGAGTTTATGGGACACCCTGTACTAGAGAAGTGTGTATAGTGATACATCGGCTAACGAAGATGATTCGTTCTGGAATCACGTTCGTTAGCCGAAACGTGATTTGGAAAACGTCTATGGAAAATATCGATTAATTCGTTCTTCTGCCCAAAATTTAAAGATAAGTTTCTCAAAACACCAAGGAATGATATAAAAAAGACAAAAACTAATTAAAGTGTAAAATGAACAGCTTCAAAACTGGATAAATGAGAATCTACAAGAAGATGAGACTTGTGTTGTTTTCCAGTATGTACGCAACGAACGTCAGCTTTCTTGAGAAAAAGCTGTTGTTGTCACAGCCTAGTAGAGATCGCAGTTCTCTCCATCCATTTGTGACTTGGTCAGCTCATTTCTGTGTCTGCAGGCCATCATTTGCGGGGTCATGGGGGCCGTTGCCCCCCTGGCTTTTGAAAATACACTAAAAATGGTATATACAGGGTGATTATAAAAAAATATCCCGACATATGGGCCCCTAACTATCATACCCTTCACAGAAACTGAATGAAATTTTGGCATAAGGTATTTTGATGTATGCGCTCAAGAATGATATGGAAAACAACAGTGTCACTCTAACAGTTACGGTTACAGTGAGAAAATTTCGAAAATATCAAATGGCAACACCAAGTTTTTGTATTGGAATGCGATCTCCATACTGAAAAACACTAAATAGCGTTGGAATGGCACCTGTAGCACGAAAATCCCCGGAGCTAGGCAAGGAAAAAGTAAAAAGGCCGTGCACCAGAGCATTAATGTTCGTTTCATTCGTCACACCGTTTCTTCGGCTGAGATCCCACAAGGCCTGATTAGTCCTCCACAAGGTCATGTGGAAAACACAATAAAGTGCTTTATTTTATGCTGCTTCTCTGTCCTTATTGGTTGTCCTCACTTTTAGCCTATCTACCGCCGGTGATTTTCATGCTACAGTTGCCGTTCGAACGCTATTTAGGGTTTTTCACAATGGAGATCGCATTCCAATACAAAAAACTTGGTGTTGCCATTTGATATTTTCGAAATTTTCTCACTGTAACCGTATAATGGATGTAAGGGGACAGTTGGCCCCCTCTCGATAGGAGGCTCAAAAGTAGAGAGCAATGTAGGCATGTGTAGTGCTTTCAATGACTTTTTCGCGTCGGTTTTTAATGGAGATAATGATATTCGATATACGGGTGTTGCATGGGGTAATAAAACGCTCAACGATATTCAAGTGGAAGACGTGGAGGTCCTAAATCTTCTAAGAAATGTATGTGCAAGCAAAGCACCAGGACCAGATGATATCTATCCCAGGGTTCTCAGGGAAGGTGCTAATGAATTGTTGGGGCCAGTCGCACAGATATACAGGAGTAGTGTTGCTGAGGGTATCGTCCCGAGAGATTGGAAACTGGCTAACGTTGTTCCGATATTTAAGAAGGGTAGTAGAGAAGTGGTGTCTAATTATCGTCCAGTGAGTTTGACGAGCTCCCTCTCGAAAATTTTGGAAATTATCATCAAAAGGCAGTTTGTGAAGTGGATAGACGAGAATAATGTATTGTCGGATAATCAGCATGGGTTCAGGAAGGGGAAGTCATGTGTAACTAACCTCCTTTGCTTCTATGATTACGTGACTAAGGCTTTGGGTAAGAGCAAAAATGTCGACGTTGTTTACCTTGATTTCCAGAAGGCATTCGATCGGGTCCAACATGGCAAACTCTTGAAGCGTTTACACGAGATTGGAATAGGGGGCAACTTGCTGAATTGGATAGAATCGTGGTTAAGAGATAGGTCGCAACGAGTTATGGTGAACGGGGAATTCTCTGGTTGGACAGACGTCACAAGTGGAGTTCCTCAGGGAAGTGTCCTTGGCCCCATACTTTTTTCACTTTTTATCGATAAACTCGATCAGGGTATCGATGGAATTACTAGCAAATTCGCAGATGATGTGAAGCTAATGGGGGTAATCGGGAATGAAAGCGATAGGGAGTTGCTCCAGACCAACTTAAACAAGATTGCAGCATGGGCAAATGAATGGAGCATGACGTTTAGCGTAGATAAGTGCATGGTCGCTCATTTTGGTTCGAACAACCCACGGTTCTCTTACGAGTTGAATGGTGTCACTATCCCGGATGCAACTAGAGTCACCGATTTGGGAATTCTCATTGACGAGCGACTTAAGTTTTCTGAACATTGTTCAGCGGTTGTCAAAAAATCGAATAGAATGCTTGGTCTCATTTTCAAAAAGGTCTCTTCGCGTTCTCCTAAAGTCATTCTTCCTCTTTTTCGAGGCTTAGTTCGTCCTGGACTGGAGTATGCTGTAAGGTTTTGGAGACCATACCTACAGAGGGACATAGACTTGGTTGAAGGGGTGCAGAGAAGAGCTACGCGTGTCCTTATTGGCACACAGGGCTTGAGTTATGAAGAAAGACTTCATTTTTTGAATATGTTTACATTGGATGAACGCAGGTGTCGAGGAGATATGATCGAAGTGTTCAAAATTTTCAATGGGATGGATAGGATGGACCATGAACTTTTAGTACACCGCCAATCGACTGCTTTTACAAGGGGACACCAGTATCGATTGGTGAGGGACAATGCAAGGTTATGGTGTCGCAGGGAATTTTTCTCCAATAGGGTTGTTAATAAATGGAATAGCTTACCCCCGGAGGTAGTAAATTGTAACACAATTGACACGTTTAAAAAGAAATACGATAAACATGTTGGGGTAAATCGAGAAGCTATCCATTCTTAGAATAAGACAACCATAAGTAATCTTTATGGGCATCGTATAATATTTTATCATGTGTATATATTGTTTGTAATTTGTGTTAATTGCATTTTTAATTGGGTTGCTGTATTTTTGAAACATATGACAACCATATTTTTATGGGCATCTTTTTATCAGCCACCTCGTTGGGCATTTTGCCTGTTGTGGCGTTGTATTTGTATTTATTTGTATTTGTATTTGTATTTGTAACTGTTAGGGTGACACTGTTGTTTTCAATATCATTCTTGAGCGCATACATCAAAATACCTTATGCCAAAATTTCATTCAGTTTCTCTGAATGGTATAATAGTTAGGGGCCCATATGTCGGGATAGTTTTTTTACAATCACCCTGTATATACATACATTGAGTACATGTTGTTTGCCCCCCCCCCCCTGGATAAAGTTGAAATGACGGCCCTGTGAGCTAGATACATGCAGATGGAAAGGATAATCTCCTAGACTGTTGAATGTCCGAAAGAACGCATGCTATGAAAACGTAAGCTCTTTGTTCCCTCCCAATGCATTTTCTATCAGCCGAATCTTCCATTTTATATGAAATAAACGTTTAGCACATCTGAAAAATATTCCGAGGTGTACATGAGTTAACCGGGCTCTAGCGACAGTAATTTCGATGATGATTGGCGCGGAAAATTCAGTTCACGACGCTGCTGTTTCATATCAACACGTGCATTCGTATCAAGGGAAATTATTCGTTAGCCGAGGCGGAAAAATCACCAAATAAATCTCCGTCAGCCGAAAAGTTCGTAAGACGAGGTGTTTGTTCGTTAGCCGAGGTATCACTGTATTTGTGGAATTAAATGACGAGTATCATGTACTTTATTCAGACTGTTGGGAATTGAAATAGCAATTCTGACGCAAAGAATCTTTTACGTTTCGAAAAAGACTTGATTTCACGCGTTAATTTTTTTTAAACTGTATGCTTTCTCTTAATTATTCATGGTTGAGTTCTTTCTTTGTTGTTTTTGCCAATGTGATTCCCAACCGACTTGATATGAGAAGCCATTTTTATGGGTTGGTTGCTTTTTTTTCTTTCTGCACTTTCGGGGTTAACATCAGTGGCTTTCGAAAGAAAACAGTGTTAATTTCTGAAAGAGATAACCTTCAGTTGGTGTTTGCGACGACAATCTTCTCAATTATTTTTACATTGGGGCCGTTCAAGTATTACGTCATCATCGATGGGGGGGGGGGGGGGTTTCCGATTTGCTGACTTTTGATGCAAGGTGAGGAGAGGGGGTTTGGATAATGCTTACGTCATCAACCACCCTTTACGAAAATATGAGTTAGGATTCAGATGGGCAGAGCTGATGACGAAATTTTGCTGACAAAGGGGGGGGGGAGGTCAAAAATGGCTAAACATTTGCTTACGTAATACTTGAACGGCCCCATTGACACCACCCGTATTGTGGGATGGGTCATCTTTCCGATTTCGCTACTACATTCGAAAGTTTAACAAATTAACGATCCGTTTTGAATTTCCATCTAAATGCCTTTCTTAAAACACGACGTGGCTTATTTTTTCCACTATTTTACAAAATTAATAAAAATTTTATCAGTATTAAAATAAGAAAAGTGTCTTTGGGGTGATAGTGAGAGGTAGTGGACGTCAAGGGGGAAAAAAAAGCCTCCAAATTATGAAAGGTAGATGGCAGCATCAGCAGGACACGAAACACGCATAACCCAGAAACAACATAATTACGTGAAAGCTACGCATATATTCATTCCGGACCCCTACCCCCCTCTCCCATCCCTCGAGGAACCCCGTATTCCTAAAAATCGTGGCAGCTCTTCGCACTTCTAGAAATGTACAGGAGGTGTTCGTACTATTAAGCATGGCGGGTAGGTGTGTGTGTGTTTCCAAAAAAAAACACACGTCAAACTAAGAAATGTTCCGAAAAGCGTTTGTCGCGAGAATTCTGTGTACTTATAGAAATGCGTGGAAGGTGTGCGTAATTCTAAAAATTTCCAAAAAAAAAATCATTGTTTAAAATTTCTAACAATGTGTGGAGCATGTGTGCACTCCTAGAAATGTTTGAAAGTTCCATGTAGTCCTAGAAATGCGGTAAAAGTACGCGGCCGGTGTGGTGGTCGAGTGGTCATAGTGGTCATCGTGAGGATCCGGGTTCTTAAACCCCACCGTCGCCGCAGTGGTGATCCGCTGAAGTTGATTTTCTGCGGTTCCCAACTTCGAGGAGCAAATGCGAGCCGATCTCTCCGTTAAAAAGTCTCGCCGCAGAGAGCAACAGGCCTACAACGTTAGAATTATTCATTCATTACATTTCACGCTCTATGAGTTGCTCATAGTTCTATGAGTTTTAAACTCATAGTTTAAAAAATTGATTGCAGATGGCAGCGCTACACATAACAAGCATTACACAGAAACAAATTCACGGAAGGTTAACGATACGTACACCCACATTCCAACATGCACCAATTCGTTAGAGGTTCCGCAGAGGAATATGGACGAGGTGCATGCCTGATTTAGTAGTAGTAGTGGTAAAAGTACGCGTACATCTAGATCATGACTAATGTCTTTTACCGCTTTGAACGGTTTTTCTTGCACATTGCTGGCTACTTGTTCAGTATCTCCGAATGACCAGTCACATAAACAAGACTAAACGATGTCTTGTTTATGTGACTGATAACATAGGATGGAGTAACATAGTACATTTACGATCAACATAGGATGGGAACCACTTTTATTCCGTAAAAGGATGTTTTTCCGTGATCTTTTCTCCGTTAACAGATACTTCACCGTTTTCTGTCACAGTTATTTACATTAACACGTTCACTGCTAATGACACCATGAAGGACTTGTACTAGGAGGCTCATGACGCCACCATGTACAAAACTAGTCTATATAACTATCTTTGAAAAAAATGCGCCCCACGGACTCGACAAGCAATTTAGGCCCCGCAGTGAACGTGTTAAACGACATATCCCTCTTCCTTTTTTTGGCAATTTCATCACTGATTCCTTATTGTGTTTCATCACCGAAAATTAAACAACTGAAGTATCTGAATTCAAGCAACATCAACTGATATCACCATAAATCGCTCGAAATTTCATTTTTATTTTTTTGCTGCAAAATAGAAACCCTAACAAAACCCAGCAATAGTTTACACGAACATAAATAATTATAGCCAAAGAGCAAATACAACTGCAAAATTCAAAACACGACAGTTAAATACGTCGCGTTAAATTCTTATTGAACCCCATTCTGTATAAATTTTGTCACTCGAGAAACCAACGAGTGTTTTGAAATTCCATAACGAACAAATAAATAATGGATCGGCTCTTAAAAGTAGAGGGATGTTGCGCGCGGGTGAATGGAGTGGGCGAAAACGCTTTTGTGTCTGTCTCACTGAAAGTGAATCTTTGATGTGTTCGATCCGTGTTTGAGGCAAAATTTATAATTCTCGTTCTCTGGAAACCGTTTAAACGGAAAGGATTGAATTCAGAGAGAGAGAGAGACCTTTTCTCGATTTCACCTCCCGAGATGTGTCACGGGAAATGAAATAGTTTCGGTTACAGAATGAGCAGCGACATATTATGTTGTTGGCTTTCGACTTCAAAATACGGAAAGTTCCCGCAACCGCCGACCCCAACCACCTGAAGGTTTTCCTCCAATTCTGTCATTAAGATCGAAAATGGGGGGGGGGGGGGGAGTTCCTTCTAATTAGGGAGAGTTTTAACGCCAAACCGCTCAAGAAATGAACTTAGACCCTTTCTCCACCACCCCATCTTTTCCATTCGACCTTTTAGTGTCAGATACTGCTGTTGCATCTTGTCGCTTGAGAGCGAGATGACTTCGAGACATATGTATTAAACACACGCAGAGAAATAGTTGAGTTTATGTTCCTTTAGGGCATACATCGATGTTGAGTTTTCTCGAAAATTTCGGGAAAAAGCCAGTTACAGTTCCTTGTTAAGTTTTGTGGAAAATGGATTTTACTAATAAGCGTGTTAGTATCTTTCATTTCGGATTTCAACGACACAGTATCACTGCCTCCCAAAGAATTTCGATCTTTTCACCGACAGGAGACACCTAATTTATGTGCAGTCGAACTTCGGTTCACGAGCGATTCTCATAGCGAGGAAGATTTTCAGAAATTTTTGACTTGGTTAACGAGCATCATGAGCAAAAATTTTGCGCTTTGTTTATTTATTTTCACGGTATCACAACTGAGGTGATGGTTTGTCGCTTTGGTCCACACACGTACTGTGGAATTGCGGGTAATATCCTCCCCTACAGTATCCGGTCAGCGTGTTATTTGAAAATTAACACACGTGCGAGCGTGACTGTTTACGATAGGAAACTGGATGCGTCATTGTAACCACGCGTTGTGCGTTTGAAGTTTTTTTTTAATTCTGTTTAGGACAAAATTTGAGGCTGACGATGTTATTGAACGTGACTTTGAGGGACTAACTCATGAACAGGAGCCAACATGTGTCGAAGAGATTGTATTATTGGAGGGAGACTATGGGACTGGAGGTGTATGAGGATGACATTCAAGAACTTGTGGTAGAACAAAGCCAGGAGTTAACCGTGGATGGATCTCCTTTGCACGCATTAACAAGAGTTTATGGACGGTATCTTGTTAGACAAAGACAGAAGTGAAGTCCCTCACTTCAAATGAGATTTGGGAGATGTATAGAATGTGCAGGAATCTGTGCTGTACCAAAGCGAGCAATGAATCTGCCCAACGATAATGCAATTTCACATTTCCGAGCAATCCTAAAACAAATGTGACTGGATAGTTCTTTTTCAAAGTGACCCAAAAAAGGATAAGTTTACAGGTAACAGTAAATTCGGAGTCAGTAAATCGTCCTAAACGATAGTCTTTGTCTTTCTCTCGCTGTTTATTTATGGCGTTATTTTGTATTATTTTTTTATATTATTATTGCGTTGTATTATTGATTGAATGCCGTTTCTATTAGTCATTTTCATGTGAAAGAATAATTGTGGAACGAATTATCTAAGCTTCCATTATTTTCTATGGGGAAGTTAGATTCGATAAATAAGAGCAATTCGGATAACGAGCACGTTGGCGGAACGAATTAAGCTCGGTAACCGGAGTTCCGCGGTAATAATGTGAGCTATCGATCTGATAATTTTGGATTTTGCCGTATGGGTGTTTTTTCAGACGATGGGCATTGACGGTGATTGCATGTCACTAGCTCGGTTGTATTCATGTTTCGTTCACTTTTTTCTATCAAGAGTGGTTTCAGCGTCACTTGGTAGTCATGTCGTCTCGATCTTTGCAGAATGCTTTAATGCATCTCCATAGTTACATTAGTTTTCGGTGTTAATTTTTCGTTAGAGGTTATTATCACTTTATCATTACGATTGCGTGATACAACTAATCGCTTAATGGTTTAGGTGTCATCTCATCGTTGAATGATGTTTTACTGACACTACATCGGTAAGCATACAAAAAAACCCCCTTTTTAAAAAATCTGATCTGATTCGATGCTTTGGTATCACTCGACTGTTGACAAATGCTTCTGGATCCCTAGATCTCGGTGTCACTCGGTCGTTCCAAGATGCTCCAGTGTCGCTTCATCATCACTTCTCGGCCTTTTGGCTAAGATCAAAGTGTGTCGCTTCATCATTAAAAAGGAGGTATTTATTCTTGTTCGGCGTTTCTTATATTTCTGTTTCTGTGTCCTGAGATCTTCAGAAGATGCTTCTGTATCCTTAGATCTTTGCAGGACGCTTTTCTCCAGTATTTAGATCTTTGCAGGACGCTTTTCTCCAGTATTTAGATCTTTGCAGGACGCTTTTCTCCAGTATTTAGATCTTTGCAGGACGCTTTTCTCCAGTATTTAGATCTTTGCAGGACGCTTTTCTCCAGTATTTAGATCTTTGCAGGACGCTTTTCTCCAGTATTTAGATCTTTGCAGGACGCTTTTCTCCAGTATTTAGATCTTTGAAGGATGCTTCTGCATATTCAGATCTTTGAAGGATGCTTCTGCATATTCAGATCTTTGAAGGATGCTTCTGCATATTCAGATCTTTGAAGGATGCTTCTGCATATTCAGATCTTTAAAGGATGCTTCTGCATATTCAGATCTTTGGATGCAAAAGGCTTCTGCATCCTTGGATCGTCACAGAAGGTTTCTGTATTCTTAAATCTTTGCAGGAGGCTTCGATGTAACTCGGCTGTTGAAAAATGCAATTTGTAAATCTAGATCAAAGGTCTTCAACCTTTTTCTAGTCGCGTGCACTGTCTGCACTCATCATCAAAAACGGGAGCACCCTTACTGCAAATTTGATGTACGCGTATTCTTGAAAATTCAGTATGACTTTTAAAATGAATGCAATTTGTATAAGGTGTCCAATTCGGACATTGATCAAGTGCTCCAGAGCATAGGTGCGTCAGGAAGCACTGTGGTGCTCGCGCGAGAAACAGGTTGAAGATGTCTGATTTAGATTCTTGCATGATGCTTTGGTGGCACTCAATCGTTATAGGATAGATTCAGCAAACTTTTCCGATAACGGCTTTTGTTGTTCGTTTGGAGCAGTATTTCCCAAAGTGGGAGGCATAACCCCTCTGGGGGGACGGTAGACGCTATAAGTATGACACAGGGCTTAAGTTAGGAAGGTTGGGGGGAGGGAATTATGAAGAAAGGAGCGATAGAACATAAAAGTTTGGGAACCTCTAGGTGAGAGCGGATGTATAGGGAGGGGAGGGGGGGAGGGGGGTGATCAACCTTCCCCAAGCGAAATGTGAATATGATAATATTGAATTTAATAAATCCGTTGAAAATTGCTTGTATCAATATTTTTGGATTAAATAAGCAATTCAAGAAAATTTCGAGTAAAAAACGGAAAAAACTGGAGCATTTTTTTCAAAAAAATGGAGACAAAGGAAAAACCGCGACTTTTCCAGGAAAATACGAGACAATACAGGACGTATGGTCATCTCCTTTACCACAATGTAAATTTAAAAAAAAAAATCACTCCTCCCAACAGCGATCTCCAGATCCGTCCCTGGGTGAAAGTATGTCCATGAACTAGTGAGAGGATAAGGATGACGGAAGCATTTGCCCCGGGTGGCAGATATCTATGGGAAACAAAAAACATCGTTATGAAATCATCCACTTCTACAGTGGAGAGGGGGGGGGGGGCAAAAAAATAAAATTCCCCGACCTCTGGTTATAGAAAAAAGTACAGAGTACCCCCCGACTCCTACTTATGGTCTCTGGTTAAAGAACACAGCTATGAGGCATCCCAATCGACGACCGCTGGTGTTTCAGAAACATAACATATTGTTCCCGATAATTTCCACAAGACTTCGAGATTGCAAAACAAAAAGCGGTTCGACGGACACAGATTTATTTGCAGAACAGAAATTTATACACGTATTTACAACCTAATCAGAGAGCCAAAATTTTCTCTCAAAGTTAAATCACAACTGACTTTTCATCCCGTCTCTCTCCACTCGAGCCTCAAAATCTCAACTCCCTACTATTTATACGCCTGTCGAAACTTCGAGAAAAGGAACATTCGACAAAATTCTACTTTACAGTTTCCAAGTTGGCGGTGCCACCGTACGGAGGCGCGGGACCTTCTAGAATGTTCCCACCAATCGCATCTTTTTCCGAAACCGGTATCAACTCTCGTTGCCAGCAGAAAATTGCGATAAAGACTTGCGCCATCTATCATCTATAGTTCATAACAATATTATATCATTTTTTTCCCAATGGATCGGTCGGACATCAGACACAGTGTTGTAAGAAAACATTATTTGCATTCATTATATTGAAAATCAATCCTCACAGCGGCAATGTTTAGATATGTCCACCCTTAACGTGATGCCTTACATCCTGGCGATTCCTAGATATCTCACTTCCTTAAAATGCTTTTATTTCGGGCAATTCTCCGAGCCCAGATAACGTTGTTAGTTTTCTTCTCCAGATGACATGCTTTTTATATATATTTCTCTCCCCCCCCCCCCCCCTTCCACCTGCCGAATCAACTGCCAGTGTTCTGAGTCAGCCTTTGTTCAAAGTTTGAAAACGGAAGGAAAGGGAGATACGGTGTTTTTTTTCCTTTTTTCTTTCGGGGTAGTATAGGAATATACGTACAGTGTAAGTTGTAGAAAAAGATAAAATATTTCTATCTCCTGTTTTTCATTATTTTTCTTGGTGGTTTGGAAGGAAGCTGCACAAAATCGAAGGGGAGGGGGGGTATCTTTCCTGATGAAAGGTGGCATTTTACAGAGAGTTGAAAGTTGACCTTGTCAACCTTTTTCAGCCGTGACCTAAGGTCAGTAAAGGCTCTTTCACACGGAGCGGATGCTGACTCGGGTCCGGAAGAAGTTTGAACAATCGGTCTGAGCCTTTCAGACGAGGCGAAATTCGCCCTCAACTTTGAAGTTTTCAAGCGGGTCCGGACGTCGCCGCATGTGTCAAAACCTAAGTGCGGGCTCCGCATCCGCAGATACAAGTTTTGACCATTTGATTATTCGGAGCTATTCACACGATGCGGATGCGGAGCGAATTCGTTCGCATCTTTGGCTTATTTTTATTTGCCATAAATATACCCTTAAAAACACCATATGAAGGTCCTTGTTCATCAATAGGATGTACCCACATACGTCTATCCGTCCGTTTCCTTCTGAGATGGAGATACAACAACTTTAACTACCTTTTGTCCACACTTCACAATTTTATACAATAAAACCTGCCAACAACGGCGCCTGACGGGACCAAAATCATAAGCCGTTCTGTAATTCATTACGAATATTTAATTGACTACATACGTTAGTAACTTTTAAATTTAATTTAAAAATTTTAAATTTTTTTTAAATTTTTAAAATTATTTAAAAATATAAATATCTGAAATATTATTTTAAATATGAATATTTTATTACAAATTTTTTTTTAAACTTGAAAACAAAGACTTTATTAAACAACATTATCCACGTACGTCATTCACTCACCGCCGGATTAAGACGTTTGAAGGCCCTAAGCACTTGAATGGGTTTTGGTGCCCCCCCCGATACCTACAAGTATATTTTACTCGATATTGAGTCTCAAAACTAAAAAAAAAATGTGAAATTTTATATTTCAGAAGTAACTAATCTAAGGATGGGATTTCACTCTAAAAGGTTTCTGAAAGTTATTTTATGAATAATACAATTGAAAGCCGACGTAGTGGAACCCAAAATTGCAAAAGAATTGCAATTTTAGGGTTCAACTATGTCGGCTTTCAATTGTATTATCTAACCCAAAAGGTAATTCATTTCCATTTTATGAAGCTTGAAAAAAGCAACCAATAAATTTATTGTTTGCATTTGTAAAAGAATTATTGTAAAATTTTTATAGTGTAATCCGGGCTTAAGACAGAATTGTGATGTGAATATTTCTAAGCGCAGACATTTTGAAAGTCTCCATCCCTTCTCCTTTTTCAGCTTTTGCAAAGTCTTTGATATCTCCTGATATGTTTGTTTGAAACATATGAATGTTTTTTTGAACATCATTGGATGTTTTTGGAATTTTTCTTTCATATTTTCCAAAAAGACATATCTTAGATTTTTTTTTTTTAAAGATATTTTCTCCCATCGACTACTTGTGAAGATCGAACTGAAAGCATCTTTATACTACCCATATTCTATGAGACTCTAGATTAAACCACCAAAGAATGGCTCTATGGTGACTATGAGCACTCTCTCTGAATCAGGGGTGAAGGAGAAAAATAATTACAAAAATTGCGAAAAAAATAGTTTTTTTATGCACGAATTTCAAACTAAAGATGCGGGTGAAACGGCCGCATCTTTAGTGCTCGTGTGAAAGGGCATGCGGACCCGCGTCCGCATCCGCTCCGTGTGCAAGGGGCCTAACAATATAAGCTTCGCGACCCATAGGAATTTTTTCTTTACGAAAATAGTGAAACCAGTGAAGCAATAAGCGCATTTATAAGGGGCCATTCAAGTATTACGTAAGCAGATTTTCAGATTTCAAGCCCCCCCCCTGTCAGCAAAAATCAGCAAAACACTGACCCTCCCCCGTCAGCAAAATTTCGTCAGCAGCTTAGAATATTTCATATCTTCAAAAAGGGGTGGTTGATGACGTAAGCAACCTTCAAACCCCCTCCCCCTCCTTGTCATCTAAAGTCAGCAAATCCGAAACCACCTCCCACCCTCGCTGCTGACGTAATACTTGAATGACCCCTAACAGGAAAGTAAGGGGATTTGTACAACTCATCGCGGAAGCCCCCGTGACTGACCCAAGTTTGGGTCGCTATCCATAGGTTGTGACAAGGAACAGAGAAATTTAAGAAAAAACTCTCCAACTGAAAATCCTATTTAAAAAAACCTGAAAGAAACCATTTTTTCCCCTCCTCGTAACAATCCACAAACTAGAGAAACGTGAGTTATGTCATCATTATATGATACCTAATCCTCTTAACGTTTTTTTTTCCTTCTTCCCCTTGTTCCACATCGCAGTTGACGATCTTATGAGCTTTTCCCGGACGTTCCGGAGAATATCCAGTTCTCCCGGATGAACCTAAAACGAAAATCGGTCAAAAAAGAATACAACCTTTTTTTCTTCTTCTTCTTCTATTTCCAGGTCTCTATCAATTTATGAAGATTTAGGTAAAGTCTGATCGAAGGCAGAAAGAAGAGAAGAAAAAAACCACGTTGTCCGGGAATATGAAAGGCCCCGTGAATAGGAGGGGGGGGGGAGGGATTTAGACGAGATATTTTCTCATAAATCTCCGGCATGGACAGGTGGCTCATTCCCATGGTTTTTCTTATTCCCGGATGGGAAAAACCAACAAGATGTCCACGAAGTGCTTCCATTATTTTAAACGAGCGAGATATACGCGTGATCATTTCTCTCATATCTAAAGAACCGGGTGGATAAAATAAAATGCTCGAGAGAACTGCGAATCATTTCTTTGAAACTGAAACGATTACATATGTTAAATGCACTGTAGTGTTACGGAAATGGAATTTTTTTTCCATTCATTTGGAAATTCTTGTTATCAAAGCCGTTCATGATAATAGACATAAGAAGAGACATATTGAGATGTAGAGAAAAAAAACTATTTATTCAATGTTAAAAGATATGTACCGTATATACTCGTGTATAAGATGAGTTTTTTTGTGGAAAAATTCATTCCTCAAGTAGGGGGGGTCGGCTTATACTCGGGTCAGTTTTTGATGAGAAAATATCGACCCCCGCAATCAGTAGTCATTTTCGTATCAGTGTTCGAGAAACCGGCATTATTGGCAGGGGATGTGTTCAAACCCCGCTGAACCGATAATTTAAAAACCGAGGCAAAGAAATCGAAAATATCATTGGCTTTGATACCAGGTTGGCTAACGTCGACTGTACAGCCTTTAGATCTGAGCATCGACAAGCCTCTCAAAGACCATGTGAGAAATTTGTGGATCGAATGGGTGAGTTCCGATGATAAAAAAACTACAAAAAGTAGTGCCTTGAAGAAACCTGCCGTTGGCCTAGTGCGCCAATGGGTACGCGAGGCGTGGAATTCCGTTTCCGCCAAAATTATCATCCGATCCTTCGAAAAGTGTTGCTTCAGCAATGCGATGGACGGAACTGAAGATGATGTCCACTTTGAAAGTGGCAATGGCGATGACAGCCCAGATGAGGATGAAAACGAAGATGCCCTCTATGATGATCTGATGGATTACGATGAGCTTGGAGACTCAGAAGAAATGGATAAAAAAGTTTGAACCATTTTCTATTGTAAATTTCCACAAGCTATTCATTTTGCATGAAAATATAAGAATTTTTTTCTCTAAAATGTGTGCAAGGGGTCTTCTTATACACGGGTTTTCAATTTATTACGGTTTTGGTGGTCCTGAAGTGGGGGGGGGGGGTCGGCTTATACACGAATATGTACGGTATGTACATGGCCGACAGCGGCAATCAATCCATTTTAGGGGAAATATTTGTATACACAATCCGGATTATATTTACAAATTTCTTCTCTACAAGCTTCTTATTTAGAAGTTTTTACTTCTACTTTTTGACATAACAAAATTCTTATTGTTTAGAGCATACGCGAGTGTCCGTATAGAGTTCGTAACCGCGGGATAGTCCTCACTGTCTCACGTCTATCTTCTAGATTGGGTTGGTCGCTCCTACACTTTGATCTTAGCCAAAAGGCCGAGAAGCGATACTGCAAAGGTAAGGGTGTATGGTGAGAGAATCCACTCTCGTGATTACTTATAGTTTCATTTTCGTTGAAGAAAGCAACTCCTCAAGTTTATGCCGATTATGGAGGGGAGGGGTGCGAGCTGTTATAGTCTCATCTACGGCACCCCAAATACGAATCCCACGAAAAAAACAACTGCTGATAAGACGCAACAGAATACAATCCACACCAAAAAAATATATTTTTTAACGTATAATCTCCGAATCATACTCAGGAAAATACAATAATATTGGTGTTTATATAAATGAGAAAATCCGATTCTTCATAATCAGATCCAAGAGAACATTATTCATGAATAATTCAAACAGATATCACGTAATTCGGGATGCACAAAAGAAACAGTAAACAAATACTCCCCAGTATCACGGAAATTATCTAAATATGCCGAAAGAGACAGTCCCACACACACTAGCAAAAAAGGAAAATGATCTTGTTTATATATTTATGTATAAATATATCATAGTAAGATACGATAGGAAATAAAAACATGGTATTTTGCTGGGTATATTCATATCGTTATATCTCTATCCCATTTTATTCCTAGTTTCATTTCCTAGTTGAGGAGTAGGAGGATAAGGAAACACACAAAAAAAATAGGAACGGGATATCCGCTTTTTCCCATGGTGCTCGTTTTGCCGATAACATGCTGCCTTATAAGAGGTAGGAAAATAGCTCTCTGCTATTAGAGAATGTATCTCCCGCCACTCTCTCCATTCTAGCTATTTTTTTTTGTTTCCCGACGCTATCTTTCTCGTGCTATCCATATGCTATTTCTCGTGTAATGAAGCAACAATCGTCGCAGATGTGCTAATGGCCGTAGAAGACTTTCTCCGAGAGATCTCTAATTTCTCTCCCTCTCTCTCTCTAGGTGTATGCGGGAGGAAATTAAATCCTCAGGAAGTATTGAGTTTTATTGTTGTTTTTTTGAAAGATATATAGGTTATATTTCTGTGTTAGGATAATGTATTATTTGTGGTTAGCATGATGATACTTCATATTGTAGTGGGACGTAATTATATTATTACTAGCTATAATACCCGGCACTGCCCGGGTTTTCTTCAATGAGGCTTTTTGGATCACGTGATATCCCCTTCTTTGAGGGACATACAAACCGTGTCTAAGGTGACCAATATGAGGACTTCCTGCGCGACTCATGAAAGAAACAGATCTAGATTTAAAGAAACGTAGAAATGAATGAATTAAAAGACAATATGGAGACATTAATTTTCATGATTGAGAGGATATAAATAAAAAGTTGAAATCAATGTTATTGCATGGATATCCAACCCAAAAGTAGGTCCGACTAATTACTTCATATTTAATCTCCTGGGCTTCGTATATCTATAAGCGAACTCAATATTTCAAAAATCGAGAATTCAATACAATTTCAAAAATTATTGATGTGACAGAAACCCCCACTAAATTCCCGCATTTATACAGTAAAATCGGCAATTTTAACACTGATTTCTATGGGGATCATCCTTTGCCTTACCCTGAAAGTGATGGTGATGATGGTGTCTATTCAAAAAGCTCTCATTACTGGGAGTATTGAAAATGTAGCAAACCATTATAAAGGCATAAACTATTATACAAATACTGGCAGCGTTAAAGAAGTGACAAACATATACACGTCTGAAACGCATTGCTAGGGAACCACGGTAACCAAAGTAAACGTTCCGAAAGTGATTGTTGAGGCCCAAAAACCATTGTTGCCCGACAGTTTTTTGCCCATCTGGGCATTTGCCCTACTCTGACGGAATTTTGAAGCAGCTTATCGTTCAAGTTGGGTCCCATTTGGTGTATATGCAAAATTTGTCGACGATCGGTTTAAAATTGTATATTTGTATAGAGAGCACACACACACACACACACACACACACACACACACACACACACACACACACACACACACACACACACACACACACACACACACATCTTTCATCTACACCAGTGTGGTACTCGCCTCCCCCCTACCCTCATGAAGGAGCGAAACAATTTCTGTACTTACTGAATTTAGTTTAGTAAAAATAACTAAATTTATAATGAACAAAAATTTTATAGATAAGATCAATTAAAGTGAGGGGGGGGGAAATGGGAGATTGCCACCTTTCTTAAGGGACAAATTATATGGGAATAATAAGTATGTGCGAAATGATGGACGATCAAACGAACCTACACAATAAATCGCCCCTACTGATACATCATCATGGGTCTGCACCTTACCGTGGGCTGGAGTTAAGTGGACTTCCTTCTTTTTGGGAGTTCTATGCATGTCCGTCTCACTATAATGGTTCCCCGGGCAAAATGATATTCTGGGGCGCCCCTTTACGAAACAGCTGACATATTTACTCAAAAATCATACCATATGTGACCATGAAGTGCCTCCGTGAGCACCCTCAAGCCATGCCCACATAGGTTTAGATGGCTCCCCTGCTTCATGGACAGCTCTGCTGGATTCTGAAAGTTTAGTCACACTTTTTCCCTCCAACATATTTCATTTGAAAATTTGATTTCTTCATATCTCTCTGCGGACCCCGTTCACCACTTGTCATGACTCGCCCTTTCATCTGATTTTCACTCGTGGCCCCCTTAGAATATCCCAGGACCGTTCGCGGGCCATATGGCCCCAGGTTGAGAAACATTTATCTACGCTATCATAACAGAAATTTCGAGAAGCTCAGAGTGTTGATATCAACCCTATTCAGCGGCTATGACGCAGGTAGAGATGCGTATTAAGGCGTGGACTGAAACGTCCGACTTCAGCAAGGTCAGATTTTACCACGTTAAGCATATAAAGTAGTTTATTGCTGAACTCAGGCGTGTTTGTCTGAGACCTCAATCTTCAGTTTACTGCTTTCCCATTAACCCAGTGGTTCTCAAACTTTTGTTACCAGCGGCTCCCTTTCCTAATGATTCATGGTTCGTCTGTGGCTCCCTAGAATAGGGGGAACAAAGGTCGGCGACGCACACTTTGAGAAACATTAACCCCCTGCCTGTTTTGCCCATGCCCCGAACGGACTCTGTGTTTGGGTCTTCATTGATTTGAGAATCTCATTTCTCTGTCGCTTTTACTATTTTGTCCATATCCCTTTTATTTTAATATCAAATCATTCGTATAGATGGCGGTAGTTGTTGACTAAATGATATTTTGCAGTACAAGTAGTTTCTTTTATATATGCATGGGCTGACCATATTTCCTCGAGAGAAATACGGGAAATCGAGATTCTAAATACGGGGAAATACGGGACATCGCCAATTATCGCCAAAACCGAACAAAGTTGCCAAATATTGTTGAAATTACAGAAAAATCACAATGGTGGGAAATGAAGCATTACTGCGAATTGCAGTGGATTAAAATGAATTCCACGAAGATTAACGTTCACCAAGACAAATGTGGGAGATTAATATTCTTATTTATAGTTGTAATTATCATAATATAATTTATGAGTTGAAAAATAATTTCAATCTTTGACTTCAATAAAGAATAAAAATTCAAGTGGGTTTCGTGTAAAATACGGGAAAAACCGGGACACATTTTCCAAAAAGTCGGGACGGCCAAAAAAAACAGAAAATACCGGGACTGTCCCGGGAAATACGGGACGTATCGTCACTCTATATATGCACAATCATAATAGGAAAAAAAAGACAACTTCCAGAGAAAACATTATTTTTGAGCATTTAACTCGAAAATATTAGAAATGCCATTTTTAATGACGTTTTCCTACTTACAAATGTGAAATGAAAAAAAAATTCAATAAAAAATGTGACTTTTTTTTTTGATCGAATTCGGAGGAAAAAAAAGCAACTGTTATAAGGGTGTTAATGCTTAAATGCTTCGCATAAGAATTAACCAGAATAGCAGAAATCACTAAACCTCAGTAAAATGTCATATCTTACTCTATGAAGTAGATCTATGAAGTGGACTAGTAGTCCGATTTCGAGCAGCTGCAAAGTAGAGTGAAGTGTGCTAGTCCAGTTCGATAAGATAATCGACTAAAGTACCAAAGGATGCTTAGAGGTGTCGCGAGAGTCCGATACCCGACTCGTCTTAGTCAGGAACTTTCCTGACGAAGACAACATGATCACAGGAAACGATTACTACCGCAGGGAGTATCACACTAAGGGCTTAGCGCACCGACCCCTCAGTGAGAATAAAAAAATGGCAAAACGTTGAACACTGCCGTTCAGAATCGGCACTAAGATTTTAGGTCCCGGTCTAATCAGCCTCGTGTGCAGAAAATGACCGTGGTGCGACAAAAATAACCCTGATGATCAAAATGATCGAACAAAGTGAAGAGAAAGGGAAAATAAGGAAAGTGTTCAATTGAGAAAAATCAGCTTCAACGATGCTTGTGTGTGTCACAGCTAAAATAAAATAAATTTAAGAAGGCGAGATATCTCGTCGAAAACAGTGAGATGGTCAAACCATGATTTCGATTTTTTTTTAAATTTTTAATTGATTTCCATAGTTTTCGAATTTTGTTTTTTTGCATGCGCCATGCATGCTTTTATATTCATAGAACATCAGTCCTGTCAGTGATTGCGCATCTCCAGATTTTATTCCCCCGTGACTTTGAGTAAATGTTTCTCTGGTACTCACTTCGAGTCCTCCCGGTACTCACTTCAAGAAAAACACGTGATGACACTTATCACACCACCATCAACAGATTTGGCAATGCCGATAACGACTTTCACATTATCGTCAACGTCTTTCACAAATTTTTGATGACTAATCATAAGCCTGAAAAAACCGAGACCCCATGTTTATTCTGTGTATCGTATAAATATACTGTTGAGATTTATATAAAAAACAACGCTTGTGTGTGTTAATTTTGACTGTAGAAATTGATGCATGACATTGTATTTGTACAATACAATTCACAGGTTACACACATATACATTCACAAATGGTTCAGAAATACTGTATTTCATAGATAATGATAAATCTATTATAGATCTATTCGACATATCAAATCATGTGTATATAAATGAGTCTATAATTAACCTATGTTCATAATAATTTATTATTGGTGTGTGAAAAAACATTAATGAGCAGCAAAAAAGTACCCCTGTATGTACGAAACTGTATTATTAGACGATAGTCACAATAGAAACGGGTTTTTTGCTACCGAATAAGACAAGAATATTCTGTAAGATTTATGCTTTCGAATGGAAAAGAGGACGAGGGGAAATGTTTCCCTAAAGAATCATCTCGAAAATCCTTCTTTTCCTTTGATTTTTTCTAAGTTTTCCCCATTTTTTTTTTTTTCATCTTATTTTTACTATTTTCTCATATATCATTTTTTGTGTGTTTTTTCTGCTGTAAATACATAAGAAGAGTCTCTACACGAAACTGAATAAACATTCATCAGATCCGGGAAATCTTGTTCAGAGAGAAGACTTCTCTTTTTTGTTGTTGTTAAATCTTTGTGGTAGAGTATCTGGTATCTCCCTCTGGTAAGAAACCAAGATCAAGGCTTTCTTCTATTGCCCGGCCTCGGAAAACAGAGACATTTGCAGAGTTATATATACATATACATGTAAGTATACTCATGGAAAATCCGCTGAATTTTTATCCATTCCTAAAAGAATTCTCGTGATATCCATCCCCTCCCGTCACGAACAGCCTAAGAAACGGGCTGCTGAAGATTTGAGTTCGATATTTGTGTACGCTTTGAATAAAAGATTATCATCTCGGTTTTTTAAACCTGAAGGCTTTAAAATATATATGATTCCATCTATACAAGCGGGTACATACGCAGTATGCGTAATGCCAAAGTGTCATTCGTATTGATTTCTCTTATTGATCAGATGAAGATATAACTAGATAAAATGTGTTGTAAAATTTACGAAAATCGAATGCGGTGCTTTGTAATGTACACGGTAATATGGATGATGTTGCGTGTTATTTAGATCTATGCTTTACATCATTAACATTATTATTACTTGAAGTATATCAGTGTTTTCTAAAATTTATGGTGTCGCGGCTTCATACAACCCCGCCTGACGTGATAGACAAAAATGTAAGTCATTTCCGGAATCAGAATCAAAAATTGATTCAGGAACACAGACTTTTAAGAAATCAACTGACGAAAAGTTTAAAAATGCAGACTGGTGATGATCAATCAGAGAAGCGGTCTTTGCTCATGTTCTCCCATGACCAATCGCAAGCGGACTTCTGCGCATATTGTCTGAGATAACTTATGAGAGAAGCTACCCTTGGTTTATCTTTTTTAATGGTCAAACAACCCAAGAAACTCTATCGAAATTGGTCCCAGGTCAGTTTCTTCGATGGACGATTAGGATTGGTACTTGCTCACCTTCGCCAATGGCCAACCAGAAGTAATATTCGTTTATTTTCTCCGATGGCCAATCAGGAGCGAAACTAGCTCCTCCTCTTCTTCGATGGTCAAGAAACCCAAAGAATTCGATCAGAATCGTGAGAGCTCATTTTCTTTGATGGCGGATCGGTATTTCCTCATCTTTGATGACAAAGAAATCCAAATAAGTCGATCAGAATCACGTGTAGCTCATCTTCATCGATGACAGAGCGGTTCTTCCTCATCTTCTAGCAGTACTAGCTCATCTTCATCGATGACAGAGCGGTTCTTCCTCATCTTCTAGCAGTACTAGCTCATCTTCTTCGATGACAGAGCGGCTGTCCCTCATCTTCTAGCAAAACTAGCTCATCTTCTAGCAAAACTAGCTCATCTTCTAGCAAAACTAGCTCATCTTCTTCGATGCCCAAACGAAAGAAGTTCCCACTCTTTTTCTTCTTTTTTCCCCCCATGCCCAAAAAACTCTAACAGAGAATCGGTCCTTCCTCATCTGCTTGGATGGCCGATCAGAAGCTGCCCTTCCTCATCTTCTTCTACAATGGCAAAAGAGCTCCATCAGAAGCGGTTTAGGCCACCATCTTTAATGGGGAATACGCAGGTTGGCTATAGTCCTATCCCAAAGCGATCATTATAATCACAATGATATGGTCAAACGAACCAGATTCAACCAATAAAAGACAAAATCTTTTGCACCAACATATAATCACGAACAAATCTTTTAGAGCTCTTAACTGGCAGTAAAAAGTTCCTTTCGCATGTCTATCCCCAACAAGATGAGTTCGGAAACAAATATTTACCCGAAGCACACCCTAGTTCATTAAATAGTAACGGGAACGACAGACAAGAACACTTTTGGAGACCGTTGGTAAGTGCTCTTGAGCGCCATCTAAACACTGAAGGGCCATTGAGACGCTGGTCTAACGCTCACGCGCGTTTCATAGTCACGCGAGACATTACCACGATAGTTGTTCGTGACACACGAGCGTGACTGTGACGATGCTGCGCTATAACGTGTATAAACATACTCTTCATTTTCGTGTTTCATACTCAACCTCACGCGATATCGATACTCGTAGTTTAAGCGTGCATCGGTACCATCCTCTATAGTGGTGATATTTTAATAGTTTCTGTGTAAAAGAAACATGGTATTCGTTTTAAATTATCACTACCCACCGTTGCTTTCCGTGACAGAACCTCTAGAATCGGTTACATTTTGAGCGTAAGCGTATTAATATGCATGTTGGTGCAGATGTATATATATACATAGATAATGGATTAGGCATTCTCAACCTGTTGCTCGCGAGCACCACGCTCCCCCCCCCCCTGAAAAATCAAGAGTGTTTAAAGCACGTGTGTCTGATTTCGTACTCGTGAGTGATCAACGTCGCGAAAAACGCTCCTGTAGAAATTGCACTCAAGGATTAGAATTATCAGGGTTTCAGGAATACTTGCAGAAAGGGGTGCTCTAATGATGATAATAGGCAGCGCTCGCGGCATGAAAAAAGTTGAAGACCTCTGCAATAGATTAAGGGTGCTCAACGTTTAGGACAGAGGCCACTTTACTAGCTCGAAAACTGGTCGTGGGCCCCTTAAGATTGCCTTGAAAATACATGGCAAGGTCACGCGATCTGGAAATGTGCCGCGGGTCATTTAAGGGATCTGGAACTGTGCCGCAGATCTCTTAAGCGACCTGTAAATAAGTAGCGGGTCACTGAAACGATCTGCAAATGTGTTGCCAGCTGCTTGAGTGATCTATAAGTGTGCCGCAAGCTGCATGAGTGATCTGTTACTGTGCCGAGGGTAAGTTGAGCGACGTGGAACTACACAACGGTCACTTAAGTGCTTTGTATTTTTTTCTGGGTTACTCAAGTGATCTGAAAATATGCCGCGGGCCACTGGCAATATGGCGTAGGTCGCTCAAGTAATTTGTAAATATGTCGCCAGTCACTTAAGCGATCTCGTAATGTGCCGCGGGCTGCTCAAGTGCTCTGGAATTATGCCGCGGTTCACTCAAGTGTTCTGCGAATATACCGCTGGTCCTTAGTGATCTGGGAATCTACCGTGGTCCACTTAAAAGATATAGAATTGCATCGAATAAACGAAAAGAACTAACCTACACAATAAATAGACCCTCCCGACTCTGGGTCCTTCCAGGGTAGGTGAGAGCACCGTGAGCTTCCTTCTTGAGGGGGTTTTATGCATGGCCGTCACAATATCATGGATTCCCCCATGCAAAATGATGTTCACTGGCTCCCCACACTTAGGGACACCGGGACATGTCCGCATGGACCCGAGGGTTAAGATGGTCTTGGTTCAACGGACAGCTCCATTGGGTTCTGAAAGTAGTCAAATTTTTCCCAATATAATTTCGCTTGAAAGCTTTATTTCTTCACAGCTCTCTGTGGTTTCCCCTTAAAAATATCCCAGTACCGAGAGGGGCCCATGTAGCCCCAGGTTGAGAATCACTGAACTAGAACATACAAGAGATCACCAGCCAGCGCTTCTGAGTTTAGTTCGTGCAAGTATCCAATACATAGTTTCCCAACCTTTTTTTGTCCCATCGCCCCTTTTTCAGAAATCTTTTTCTCCCAGCGCCCCCCAACGCAATATAACCCTATGCTATACCCGTAGCTTTTACCGCCCCCCTGGAACATTCCATCGCCCCCAAGGGGGCGTTAACGCCCACGTTGGGAATCACTGATCCAATAGAAGGACCCTGAAATTCCCTTTTACGGAGGGTATTTCACGGAGTTTCACAAAATAGAATTTCCACGGCTGCTTCTAAAATTAAAGTAAATTTATGAAAAATATCGATGAAAAAGGAGAAAATCGAGCTATTAGGAGAAATTTGACGTTTTTGTACGCAACTGGGGGCGGGGCAGATGGGTCTCTTGCCTTGGTGCCGCATTCACACTCCACCTTCCTCTGACCGCTCGTTCAATATTATGGGGAGTGCCAAAACGCAGGCTTGCCCCCGAATTACCGAGTTTACAATTGCGGCCAGTTTTTACATCCACAGATTAAATAAATGTAAATGAGTAAAAATTCCAATTTCTCTCTTTGTTAAACCGAACAAAATTTACTCCAAAACATTAAATAAGAATGTTTTTTGTACTTGGATAAGAATTTTTCTGGAACTTTGATATGATATTGCAATTCGTGATTATAATAGGAAGCTTTTTCCAAGTAAAATTTCTATTGGAAATTCTTGAATAATGCCACTTTTACGTGATAAAATTGACTATTTTAAGAGCAAGTTTCGGTATATGACCATTTTCAAATAAAATTAAAATTCATATCAAAAAATATCTTAAAATTTTTTTAAATATTATGTTAAGCAATAAATTTCTTTCAGATTGATAAGAAAAACCAAAGTATAGATTAACATTTTTTCCTCCCATAACGGGCCATATAGAAATTTTAATTTTTATAATTCCTCTGCTTAACATTTTATCTCGGATATATATAGAGTCTGTTTTATATTTAATATATACAGGGCGTTCATAATTAGAAGACCCTATTTTAAAGTAGCCTTCAGGCGAAACCAGCCATCAGAAAAGTGTGAAATTTTGTGGAGGACTTCATGAAGTGATAGGAGTTTGTTTCGGGGGGGAAAAAATTAGTTGCACGTGTTGCCACCAGAGGGCGTCTTATTAAGAAATTACACATTTAGGCAAGCACTTTTACAATTGTTAAGCACTTTTACAATTGTTAAGCACTTTTACAATTGTTAAGCACTTTTACAATTGTTAAGCACTTTTACAATTGTTAAGCACTTTTACAATTGTTAAGCACTTTTACAATTGTTAAACACTTTTACAATTGTTACTGCAACAAAAAAATGTTCCACATGATGGCCATCATTTTCAGATACCATGTAAAGTCGCAAGATGGCATGTTCCACAGTGTGCGGGCAAATGTTCAGCACGTGGCGTGATATGCTGCCTTTAAGGTAAAGTTATTGGATTGTCACGATTTACCAGACGTTTCAAATGCCCAAAAATCGCATGGATTAAGGTTCGGGGAGGCCATAGATTGGGAACGTGCCGGCTGATGACACGTTCTCCTGTAAAATGTATTTTAAGAACATTCTTAACACACACTTCAATGTGTGGAGGAGCTCCGTCTTGCATAAAGAGTATGTCCGCAGTGACGTGCTTGCACAGCAAGAACAATTTCGTTCTATAACATACATATCGCTTCCCGGTGATCGAACATGTCACTGGACCTGTAGAACGTTACTCCTCGTAGAAGTAGGGACCGAGAATAAAAGATGTAGTAAATCTACACCATGCCGTCACTTTTGGTGAATGCAACGGAACCTGTAAAAGATAGCGTGAGGATTTTCTGGTTCCCAAATTCGACAGTTGTGAGTATTGACTGCACCATCCAAGTGAAAATGCGTTGCGTCTGTCCGGAGGATATTCCAAAGACATTCTGAATCGACCTCAACGTGAGCTAGAAATGGAGTGAGAACCGAAGTCGAGCGTCATAATCAATCGAAGGAAGCAACCGCTGCACAAGTGAAATTACAAATTTGTTTGTTCTGTAAACGGATAATATATCGGAAGATATTCCGCATGATCTTATGGACAGTTGAACGTGGCCTATCCAGCGCCTAACACTACGAGGATTTGAAGCTCTGGCCTCCTCCACTTGAAGCTAAGCCTCTTGTACTGCTTATACAGAAACGGGGTTTCTTCCTCTTCCAGGACGAACAGCCAACGATCCTGTGGTTTCAGATTTCGCCATCATAATCCGAAGGTTTTTAACATTCATTCAACCTTTTCAAATCCTCTTCCAAGTCCGATATTTCCGTAGAGTAGTTACTGCCGAGTTGCTGTTTTGGTAAAACAATTTCACCAAGAAAACGCGATCTCGTAAACTTATCGTAATTGTGAGCAGCGACCACATTGAGAAACAAGGTCTCCGCGAATGTTTCTAGGTTTTGTAACAGCTGGCGTGACATCACATAAATTTGCACATGCTTATTATAAGTATTCAAAGTGAAACGCCCTCTGGTGGCGACATGTGCATCTAATTTTCACCCCCTTTAAACAAATTCCCATGACTTCGTGAAGTCTTCCACAAAATTTCACAATTTTCTGATGATTGGTTTCGTCTGTAGGCTACTTTAAAACAGGGTCACGTATAAAAAATTAACTTCTACAAAAACGTGACATAAAATACAGGGTGTTTCCAAAAGAATCACCCGATTTGAAATGCGTATATTACGAAAAATATTGAACACATATTATTGTCCGAAATTCGGACATTGGCTGGGTAAACATTAAACGGAATAGGCCAATTTCGGGCTTTGACAGTATAACATATATACAATGAAATTTTTTCCTCAAAATACCGAAATTTTCACAAGCGGTTTATACGCAAGAAATTGCTTTAACCCCCCAATTTCAAACATCTTAAAAATTCTTTGAAGAAGTTTGATTGTTATAGAGTAAAAAAAAAAAATCTAATACACAGTTTCCTACAATCGACATGACAGGGTCATGTCTCCAGTGGTATAGATGGTAGCATGCTTGCCCGGTATGCAAGAAGGCCTGGGTTCGAGTCCCGGCGGAGACGTGATGACTTTTCTCTCCGAGTTCACCTCAGCATAATACCCGGAAAATAACTGTTTCCTCCAAATTAGAAAGTTTTTGCTTTGTCTCTCCTGATGCAAACACACAAAAAAGAAAAATTCCATGTTTACAAGTACAATATTCGCTGAGAAATTTGAATTCAAAATCGGAGGAAAGTTGGACTAGAACAACAAAAAATACCGGACAACACTTCTTTCCAAACTTTTCTCCGATTTTTCAATTCGAATATCAGTGAATATCGCACTTAAAAAAGTAAATTTTGTTTTTTTTTTGTTGGCATCAGGAGAGACAGACGACAACAAATTTCTAATTGGGTTTTAACATGGATGACGTAGGTGAAATTCCTGAGTTTACGCATTTATATCCCGCAGGAATGACACCGTTTTCTTGGCACTCCATTTTGAAAACCGTCAGTCGATTGTGGACATGACACTATGTGCATACATGGTGTATAGCTAACTCCCCTTACCGCAAATTACCGGCGAACTGTGGATCTTGTAAGAATACTTCAAATTGGAAAAAAACATTCTAAATGGCTTATAGACGTCAGATACGTCATCGATATTGCAAGGTGTTGTGCACTTATTGAAATATAAAAATTAACTTTTCATACGGGCACACCCTGTCCTGAAAAATCCAATTAGGGAGGAGAAACGTTGGAAAGAACAGCAAAAACCTATATAACGGACAACGCTTCCTGCCCTTATTTTTACGCTACTCTTTTCCAACTTTTCTCTGATTTTTCGAATTCCAATATTGCTGCGAATATTGCAGTTATAAGCGTGGGGTTTTATTTTGTTGGTCTCAGGAGATTCAGGGCAACAACTTTCCAATAGGAATTTTTAGCACACGGTGACCGAATAATAAGTTGTTCTTTTTGTTTTTTATTTTAACAAGCATACTACCCTTTGCTATATGACTGACGTATGACTGAGTTCTACACATTGTTTGGATACTTTTTCTAGGTGTAAGTATGTCAATAGGATCAACTGTACGTTAGTAGTTTGCGGCAAGGGGATTTTGGCTATGTACCCTGCACAATGTAGAGTGTCGGATTTACCTGTGCGCTTGATAGACTCCTGCAGCTCGAGGTCAGCAAAGGGCCTCAAAAATCTCAAACTGATATTTTTTGGAGAAATTGTTCAAATATAAAATTTTAACCCTTCGACAGTTACGCATATTCAAAGAAAATCTTCTGAATCGGGCACACGATTTTACCAAAATCCTTTGAAAAACGGCAGGGCCTCTTGAGGTAAGACGATGCCTTCCCCCAGTTGTCAACAGTAGGGTGCCGGATTTTCGCTGATAGGATTCCTCCCACCACAACAATAAGGCCAGAGGTATGAATAGGTCTTTTGTAAGTTGACGATAATAGCCTTACTGAGTGGAAAAGGTCCATGAAATTCAGGGAATAAACTTTCCGTCAGTGAAAATTCTTCTTTCCCCCTTCTTTCCGTTTCTTTGACTTCACACAAAATTATTCCCATTTATACTGATTATAAAAATTACAGCAACATCAAAATCTGTTATACTTGATATTCACATAACATTCGATTAAAAATAATTAAATTACGTATCACTGTATGGATACATCTGATGCGAATTGGTATACAAAAATGTATAAACAATAGCTATAATTTTCCGTAATAGAGAGTTGTCACATTTTAATTTTACAGTCAATTTTTAGCTCCAGTTAGTGGCCAATTCTAGCTCTCACGGCCTATCCGACAATTTTTTTTAGTACTATAGCTTCGATGATTCTAATGAACTTTTATGAACATTTTTACACCCCAGATTATGGATTAGTGTTCAATCGGTAATTTTATGAAATTTGTAAAAATACCAAAAGCATGATCCCCACTAGGATGGAGCTGACACGACTCCAATCTTAGGGTCCCTTATGACTATCTTTTTTTTTTTTCCAATGCCATAAATTCACTTTCCAAGGGGCCCCTGAGCGCAGGACAGTGCTGCCTCAACGCACGAGCCCACCCAGATACGGCCCGGAGGATTGGAGTTTAGACCGGGGGCTGTAAATAAAATCAGGTTAAAATTTTCGAAAGTAAACACGTAGAGGGCCCTAGAAAGATCACTTTACCTGAGGGCTCACGATGCTCTTAAGACGATCGTGTCTAGGGGCCCTGCTTCAAGATAGGGGGGATGCATCCAGAAGTTAAGTTGATTTTTTATAATTGGGTTTTATTCAATTTTTCTATCTCAGTAGGCTGATACGAAGCTTCTGTGTGTCGATTGCGATATTTATACGAAAAGGTTTTTTTTTTCTGGACATTTTCCTAGAGACTGCTTACATATTAAAGTGGTTCTTCACCGAAAATAACGTCAATTGAATTAAATATTTACGAGATTATACTATAGATAAATTGCAATACATTTTACTGAAGTTTAAATCAAGATCATAATATGTAGCAGATGATTCTTTTTTTTCCCACTCAAATCATTATTTTCGATAATAAAGTGAAATACATATATTTTTCACTTGTATGCAGAAATTCAAATCCATAAACAGAAACAAAAAAAAATCAATACTATATATGATATGCAATGGCCTTTGTGGCGGTGCTTCTCAAAGTGTGCGTCGTAACAAGATGGAAGTATCGATATGTGTGTCTATTAATGCTTCGAAGTGATTCTTTTATAAATGTACATTGAATGCACTTATTCTCTTTAGATTAATTAGCAATTAACTCTTTAGATAGAACATCTGGTTAAATGGTATAAGTATTAGTATTTAAGCTATATTTAAATCATTATTATTAATAATTCAACGGTATTGTAAACGGTATTGTCCGTTGATCACCGAACAGAAAGCGCTCATCTTCTCCGTCACTGCTACCTTCTTAGGGAAGAAATTTAAATACAAAGAAGAATATTATTCAACAATAGTTACAATGAATTTGTTTGAAATGAATTAATTTCTGAGTAATTCGAAAGTTTTCTGCTTCTTTTTTATTCATAAAATGCTAAAAGCATTTTTCCTCCTCTCAAGTCTGTTTTGCCTTGATAAATCCTTGCCTGGGAAACACCAGATATCCCATTCTATACGACAGTGGTTCTCAATTTTTTTTCACCTGCGGCACCCTTGCCTAAAATTCATGGTTCATCTGCGGCTCTTCAGAATAATTTAGTACAGTGATGGGTACACTGTTTTAGGAGAGGGTCACCAAACAAAAAGAAAAAAATTTGACGGTCTGGACATATTCGGACATTGATCCATAATTGGAATTTTTATGCTTAGAAATGAAGTAGCGGAATGTGTTGTAGACTTTGAAGACTCCCGCGGTCTTGTTGCAAATGAAAGACAGTGGTTTATCCTTTACAACTGTGAAAAAACAAATAAGTACATTTTAATAACTTTACTGCATATGCGTTCTATTATTTTGTACATGCAACGTTTTTGAATAAATTTCTGTTCAAATTCTCACAGACATATTTTCCATATGCAAGAAAGGGAACAACTCCTCCTTCCCAACGGATTTTTTCAAAACACCCGAAACTGAAAATTTCCATACTATTATTTTGAAACTTGTGGCGGGCCGTACAGAACCTCTAAGTGGAACGTAGTATGCCCATCAATAATTTTGTTGATACTGTACTTTGACTTTTTAAAGAACCACCTCAAAGTGCATAAATAGGCACACAAATCAGTATCTCGAGCTCGCCACTATGCCTCTATGAGTCGCGATGAACCTTCGGAGAATGCTATAGGAGTACGTATCCATTGTTTGTGTGTGTGTGGGATTGGGGGTGGGGGAGGTCGTGCCCACGAGAGGTAGTCATCTCGCTTATCTGGCCCGGCAACGGATTGTTCGCCCAGGCATTCATTCGTTAGCTATCGAAAAAAAAATTGTGACTCGGTGAAAACGTTCCAGAAGAAACACACACACACAAAACATGTTGGTGTATGAGAGCCAACTGAATTAATATTCAATGAATAGAAAGGACTTGGTGGAAAATGAATCAATGAAACGAATCTGATGCTTCCACGCATATTTCCGAAATTAACAAAGAAAACTATTATACGTTTCCACCTGTGGAGCGAAATATCTTTAGTACAGAACAATGTCGGGATTATCGTTTACCCATTTTTGGTACAAAGTTTAGATACGCGAAGAATTCACGCTAAGGCGTGTATCGATCGTCTTGAGAAAAAAAATACAGTGCCGGATTATCTTTGCCATTGTCAAAAGTTACCTGTTATCAGGACTCAAGAATCAAGAGCTCAATCAACACCCCCAAAGAAGAGGGGTGGTTCTTTTGGGAGTGTTGGTTCAATACGGATGAATGTATTTAGGGGAAGGGGAAACGCGAGCATAGAAATGAGTACGTATTGGTGATTAGTTTGAAGAAAAAGAGGGGGGGGGAAGATTATTTTCTTATCAAAAGTACGTTCGTAAATGAGGACAATACATGTCTATTAGTGAGAATATAAGCATCGTCTCGTTTTTCTCAGTTCGGTTTTATACTGTGTTTGCTAAAAGAAAAGAAAAATGGGAGATATAATTTGTGGCCCGACAAAAAATAAATAAGAAAATTTTTCGGACGAACAAAAAGTAATTGATAGATATAATTTGTGGACCGGCGACAAATAAATAAATGAGAGAAATAATTAATTTGTAGTTCTGCTGACGATTAAAATAGGAATAAAAACCAATATAGAGACATTAGTATACTATGTATTATATTTAAAATTAAATTGAAAATCAAATCGAAAATTACGTATCGACTATATGAATTGGGCAAAATTTTCCATAGACTAACTGTCAAATATTGTTCAAGATCAATTGTGAATATCGATCTCAACGATTTCCTGTTCCTGACATCAAGCATTGGCAAGGGATCTCCAGCCACTTTGTGAAATAGCCGGTCTATGCCGGAATCATTTCTACAATTCAGACGGACTTTGGCCAAAACTCTCGGCCCATTCGCGAAGTGGCTGTCCCAGTCTCAGATCGGCCGCGATTCGGGCTTTGGCAGTAACATGTATATAGGTGTACTGCTTATAAATTCTTTTTCTAAAAAATGAACACTGCATATATTAATTAAACTTTTAATTTTTTTCCCCATCTCTCAGTCATTTTACATGTATGCATAATTTTGAACGGTAATTTTTTTTAAATATAAAAAAAAGTTATTTTTTACTCTCTCTCTCTGATGTACATCAAATATTTCAACTTGTTTCGACATCTCTTATTATTTAGTGCCTTGTGCAATTCCATAGGCCGCACTGCCCTTAGACCGCCATTGGACTTATACTGTTCCATTCAGAATATTATATCGTCACCTTTACTTTATTGGCACAAAGGATCCGTGAAACACCAAATGTTTAGAACCCTGACTTATTTTATTTGTTTTAATTACACGGGACATGGTCTCAAAAAGGTTGAAAACTAGCACACCAAACCTGAATAAAGTTATTTTTAACTCAGTTTTTTTTTTGTAGCACATTAAAATGTATTGTAAAATGCGTCTATAATAATAATATTGAAAGAATGTTTTTACTCTTCACTGCTGACAACAAACAGACAGTTCTCATACCAACTGATAAGAAAATTCCATTTACTTTCAATACTTGTTGTATAGACTTATGGATAAGTCAGTGAATAGAAGAATTCAGTATGTACTTGTAGGGGGTGTTTTTTACAATGTGTTCACGAAACAGTTTATCTACTACAGAGGTACACACCGATCTGACATTTTCTTTTTTGCTCTCTGAATACACGGGTAGTCACGTACAAATACGGCTGTACAAAACCTTTCCCAATTTAAAAGGATTCTAGTTATCCGGATTATTCTTGGAATCCGCAATTTTCTTTCAGCTCTGTACATAAAACGTCGTACAGAGTGTTGTGCAATATTAATTAATTTCATCTCAATATTCCTCATTCTCATATCATTTTGCTAAAATTATTGTTACTGTAAATAGAAAAGTAAATTTTTTGTACCATTTTTTACTTCAAAGGCAAATTTTCGGTCTTTCGGGGAATATTAATTTTTTATGGAGCATTTTCTATCAGTTTTTAGGTCATGAAAACCTTGGCCCTACTTATAAGTATACTTGCCAACCACAATGGAATTTACGTAGTTTCTATGGATTTACACCATAAAATATGAAACTACGGTGGAAATCGTGAAAAATTATGGAAATATGGTTTTTTAGATACTTCTTTTGTTCAAGGATTTCTTTGAACTCCATTACCCTATCGTGTACAAACTTACGTCACACAAAAAAAGACTGCACTACCAAAGAATAAATATCAAATTAATAACAAATCGAAAAGGTGCGGTTTACACTAAGACAACTTATCGTGCAGGTGGGTAACTAGGCTGGGGCAACCGGGGTCGTCTCTGAACTTCCTCCGTGAGAGAGAGAATACATTACTATTATGGTAATAGTAATGTATTACCATACTATTACCATACCGACCGCTGTGGTGGTCGAGTGGTTATAATGCCGGACTCGTGATGCGAGGATCCGGGTTCGAACCCCACAGTGGTGGTCGGCTGAAGTTGGTTTTCTGTGGTTCCCAACTTCAAGGCGCAAATGCGAGCCGATCTCCCCATTAAAAAGTCTCGCCACAGAGAGCAACAGTCCTACAACGGTAAATCATTCAACCATAACACTTCACTCATAGTTAGTAAAACTGGGGGCAGATGACAGCACTACACATAACAAGCATTACACAGAAACAAACTTTACGTCAGGTTGCACTACACGTACATTCCCGCATGTACCGATTCGTTGGGGGGTTCCGCGGGGGGGGGGGGTGCATGTGTGGTGTAGCAGTAGTAGGTAGGGGCTCGGGGATCCATGAAAGTTCTTAAGTCAGCCACCTCGTTGGGCAATTTGCCTGTTGTGGCGTTGTATTTGTATATTTTTTATAACAAGCTGCAACATTCCCCCCCCCCTATATTTATTACCTCATCAAAATATTACACATAATAATGCAATTGTAATTTCTACAATGATACAGTAGTATCCTAACTTACGCTACCACGATTTGCGTGATTTTCTACGGAAAGTTGCACATTTCTGATATTCAAACATAATCTCGGGATTAATGCTGAGATAGTACAATATATTATGTAAACATCAAGTAAAAGTTGATTTATTCGTTCAGAACACCATATGTAATGAAACTACATCGATTTCTGGGAGGCTACAGTATATAAAGATGAAAAATTTGCAGTGATTTAGAAATTAAATCTCAACGGTTTTTTATGATATCAGCTATTTTTCTGTAAAAAGTCATAATTTTCAACTGACCCGGTAAAACGGGTGGAGTCGGAGGGTTGAAAAGGGAGACGATTTTTAAGGTTGAAAAAATTAAAAAGAAAAAAAAATTCCCACAACTTAATGCAAAAAACATTTTGTTTGCTAATTGATCATCATAGTGCACCCCCGGAAAAAATTACGGACCTGGGGGAAGATGAAACAAATACGGTGTGATGGACCAGAGGTGTGCCAAAATGGATGTTGTCGGACTGGCCGAGTTTAAGGCTGCAGCCCTGACTGAATTAACTATTTATTAAATTCTTGAATGATTCTCAAACTCTCAAGAATCATTTAAGAAATATTATCAAAGAAGTATTACAATAAATACTATTATTACAATTATTCAAGATATGTTAATTTTAGAGAAAGAAATCTTGATATTAATTTCTAAAGAATGTTACTTTTAAAAGTTTAAAAAATTGAACTTGTTAGAACTATTACTGTATTTAACAAGAGTACGATCAATTATATTACGATGTTGCTAAGTTCTTTGGAAATATTATAAAAAAGTGCTCTTCAAGAAACGAGTTTTCTCAAACACAGAGTTATAAACATATTCCCAAATAACACACCCACACACGCACAATTCAAGATAACTATAGTACATAATAGAGAACAGTGTCTTTTATTCACGTCTGCTTGCTGTATTTATGTGCCAGTGAAGAGCTTCCTACAATGAGATCAGCATTACTGAATGAAGAGGGAGGAGCTCGTCAAACAGCATGGGTGACAAGTCTCAGACAAAGCAGCTAGGGGAAAGCACTGGCCTGACCAGGACGCGTTGACGCGTCCTCGCCCGTTTTCGAGAGAATTTTTTGGTCGCGTCAACACGTCCTTGCCCGTTTTCGAAAGAATTTTTATGACGCGTCAACGCGTCTTCGACGGTTGAAGGGTTAACACATTGAAGAAGGAAGTTTGGAATTTTGTTACCTCCCATTTTGTTGACCATCATGAGGCAGGTTAGTTATACCCTAACGTTGTAGGGTGAGACTTCACCTGGCAATGCCGTTGCCGTAATGCAGTGATAAGCCCTGGTAGCGGAAGGTATAGATTGGTATCTCTAGCGACAACCCCACGACGGATCAGACCCCATCGGTACTCGATTCGGGATTTATTTCCTTTCAGCCCTGTCAAGTATCTTACTGGGCAGGAATGCAGGTTCAGATTTAAGGATTATCCTATATACCCTTAGAGGAATGTCAGGAATGTATCATAAAGATTACCTCGTATGACAAATGCTTAGAATGTTTCAGATACTTATATTAAATCCATAAATTACCATGCATCCTATGTTCACCACAAAAAAGGCGACAATGTGTCGCTGACGAAAGACAGCTGGAGTTACACTTACAACAGACCCCTCCCCCCGTTACCATGAACAGCCTAGGGTCCGATTAGGCCTAAATTCGGTCTGGATCCTGTATGTCAAATATACTATGCGAGTCAAAATAAAACTGATGTGCTGGAATTTCGTGAAATGAGAGTTTTGTGATGAAGAATGGAACCTTTTGAATATTTATTGATGAATGAAATTTTAATATGCGGATTTATACGCCGCTCCGAACTACACTCGTCCCTCCCCTTAATCGGATATTAACGATTCCATCACATAATATCCAATTAAGCAAGGTATACGATTACACGAGGAACAATTCAGTTGCCATTTTACAACGTTGGTATAGGCTGCATATTGAAAACTCATGAAGGATCAATATTAATAAAGCTTTTCGAATAAATCAGATATCAATAGAGGTAGCGCCCTCTATTGGATCAACGAAAACAAAACAGTTAAATGTACGTATTGAAGGCAACTTGACAAATACCGAGAGGCCAGTGCCTACTCTCGAATGTGTTTATCTTAACTTAGTAACATATTTTGCATTAATTCCAAATGTTTTATTCAATAAAAACTTCATGTGTATAGTTATTGTGATATGGGGTCTTGCCGCAGAGAGCAACAGGCCTACACAACGGTATAATTATTCATTCATTACACTTCACTCACTGTGAGTTGATTGCAGATGGCAGCACTACACAGAAACAAACTTCACTATACGTACACATACATTCCAACATGTACCAATTCATTAGAAGTTCCGTAGAGGAATATGGTGACGTGCATGTGCGATTTAGTAGTAGTGATTGATATGGAATCAACAGTTGCCTTATGAAGCGTAATAAGTCGCTGAAATTATCATATTTTAAGCGGTGAAAATTTTAACATTTTCTCTATGAGAGAAAATTTTGGTGCCTGACGATTCTATCCATTTAAGCGGAGCCGACTGTATATACAATGACATCTTCTTCCCCTTAAAATAACTAAATTCGCTTCCTCGGGGTTATATACCAAAGAAATCACTCTAATTCCATTTTCTTTTTAAATATCCGAGAAATGTTTCAAGGAATTGGATAGAGAGACGAAAATAAAATCCTAACACACATACACATATATAATACATTATATACGAGTTAAAATAAAACTAATATACTCTGAAATTACGTGAAGTAAGAGTTTGGATCGAGATTAATTTCAGTAAAACGAGGAGAAAAAAAATGGGTATAAAAAATGTACGCGAAATATACTTCCATATTACGCTCTACATCATAAGTCACGATGTCACCTTACTCTTTTTTGCGTTTTTCCCGTATTTCCCATTTTTTTCCAGTCTCCCTACTTTATTTGCATAGAACTCGTATAAGGAAATGGATTGCTCTGGGATCCCCGGATTCCATTTTTTTCTCTCTCTCCACCCTCGTCTTCTTTTTCATGCTTTTAAGCTCAAGTAAGTAACTCTTACACACGCCTGGAGGTTTCCTCCATATCTTATATTCCTACCGTATTAAGTTCACTTTAATTTAATTCGTGGCGGCAGTATCGCGTACTATTTATATGAATGCATTTTCTTCAACGTTGTATGGAGAGAATATTATGAATAAGGGAAGTGTATCACAGAACGGACGCATTAAGTGATCAAGCAATATATGTAGAGAGAGAAAAATAATCCTTTTACGCTTTATAAGTTATATGTATTGTGTGTGTATAGAGCGCTTCCTTATTTATGAAATTGAATGGGTTCTTTTCTCGGTTCTCCGTACGCGCAAAGAATTGTGTGTAAGATGGGCTGTAGGGTGTATGTGATCAAATGTGGCCCTCGGAGTCATCTGATGTGGCTCCTGTGATCTGAAACCTGATTTTGTGAAAATGAATCACTCGGCGTATTACAGGATCACCTGAATGACCGGCGACACATTCCCAGCAGTCAGACAAATTACTCGATGTGCGGCCCTGTTTCAGATAAATTCAGTGGCCCGCGAAAAATTCCCAGATCACTTTAGTGAACTGAGGTGATGTTCCAGGTCACTTTAGTGAACTGAGGTGATGTTCCAGGTCACTTTAGTGAACTGAGGTGATGTTCCAGGTCACTTTAGTGAACTGAGGTGATGTTCCAGGTCACTTGAGTGACCCGTGTCAAAATTCCAGATCACTTAAGCTGCCCGCGGCGTATTTATTTATCACTTAAGTGACCTGCGGCACATTTCCTGATCAATTAAGTGATCCGCACTACATTTAGAGTTCACTTGAGCGAACTTCACTAGAGTTCACTGCACATATGCAGATCAGTGGCCCACGACACGTTTTCAAACCGATGAAGTAGCCCGTACTCTCCAAAAAGAATGAGAACTCTTGTGGGGTAATGGTCGGCATACACGACTATGCTTTTCCGGCAGCGCAGTAACGACGAGAAGTGCCAAGTTTGATTCTTGTCGGAATGAAATTATTAATATTTACTAACCAATAACATTATCCTAGGGCAGATAGGTGGTTTTTAACATTTTTCGCGCGAGTTACGAGCTTACTTAGAGAAGGAGATTATGTTATTCTCCTCTATTGGTTCAAAGTACATGCATACCAGATATCTTCAACTTGTCGCTCGCGAACAGGACTGAAATTTTGCACTCAATACACTGAAATTTTGCACTCAATACATTGAAATTATGCACTCAATACACTGAAATTATGCACTCAATACACTGAAATTTTGCACTCAATACATTGAAATTATGCACTCAATACACTGAAATTTTGCACTCAATACATTGAAATTATGCAGGGGGCGCGGTAGCTCAGGTCGATAAGATACTCGCCTAAAGTACCAAAGGATGTTTAGAAGTGTCGCGAGTTCGATGCCCGGTTCGTCCTTGTCAGAAAAATTTCCTGACACAGGGGTACAACAGAAACGGCGACATGATCACAGAAATAATTGCTACCGTACGGAGTCCCCCCCATCGAGTGGTTAGTGCACCAACCTCTCGATGAGTATAAAAAACAAGCCTGCCGTTCGGAATCGGCAATAAATTGTAGGTCCCGGTCTAATTAGCCCTCGTGTGCAGAAAATGACCGTGGTGCGACAAAAATGATCAAATGAAATTATGCACTCAACAACTCAGTTCCGCTTTAGTGGTACTTTTATACAGAAAAAAAGAAAAGTTCGAGAAAATTCTCCACCATTCTCGGGACACGATCCCATAAATTTCTGTGGCACCATGACGTCGCCAAATCATCGGAGCTGTCGCTAAACTTCGATACGTTTGTTGCCGATTTGGCGAGATTTACAGACGAAAGCGTTTATTTTCATTTTTTTACTCAAGATAATAACTATTTACAGGAAATAGTCATTATGCGTAATAAATGATAAATAAGAACTATTTACATAATTTTTCGTACCAATATTTATACTCTTTGACTTCCTTTTCCTTCAATAAATTTAAAACGCATTACATTCATGTATAAAATACTGACCTGCACCAAGAAGTGACAAACTATGAACAGGAGTGGTTTTTAGGTACTAAAATGATGTTTTTGATGATACGATAGGAAGTGAGCATTGGAACTCCGGCCTATCCGGGTTTTCTGTTAACCGGCCGGTCAGAATTCTATTGTATATGAACCGCGGCTTTATTACGAGAAATTACTGTGCACGCAAAAATCGATCAACTTCAAATATAATTCTAGAATAGATACAGATTCTAGGAGAAAAAAAGGATAAATGGGATGTTTCTCCGGTACGAAAACTTTCGCGATGTTTGTTTTCAATTTGGAAACTTATTTTCTATAAATAAACATTTATATTTCCCTGGTTTCATTCCGATTTTAGCTTTACTTTATTTTTTAAATTCATAAGAAATCCTAAGAATCGGAGAAGAAATCCGAAATTATAAGATAGCGTATACCGATACGTACGAATAAAAATGAGGTTTGAAGTGGAATATTCAAATTTTAATAACTTTTTACAAGAATTTCTCTTTTTTTTCTTATGGAGAACTTACAAAAGGAGAGTTTTTCCTCTTAAAAGCATCTTGAAAATAAACATGGCGTCTCGTGAAATACAAACGTCATCAAAATACGAAGTATTTGAATATATTCTTGAATTTTTTTTTTAGGAAAAAGACTTCGAAGTTTAAGAAATTGATTGCATTTGAGAATTTGAGGAATTTACAAGTGCTCGGTTGATTGATGTGCGGTTTTATGGCTAAAGACGTTGACGCGGATCCTCTACTCTCTCATCGACACTGACGTGATATCTCGTCTCCTTAAAAGCTTCTTATTTTAGCGATGACAGGCCTCGATATTTTGCACAGTTGATTTCTGAATGGAACGCATTTTCCTATCCTCTTTACTTAGCACTTGCTGAAAATTGGAAGAAAGCCTGCTTCATTTGAAACGATATGGCATTTTTTAGTGATTTCTGCTAGCCGTAAAAAATTGTTAACACGGGGAAAATACAGGAGAAATTCCCTAGTCTTGCTAAAAATATTTACAAACATGCCAAAAATGGCCAGTTAGATCTGAAATTTACTAATGGGGTGAGGACTACTACCAATCTCAGAGACATAAAATGAATTTCACGAATAATAAAGAAAAATTGAACAAATATGTAGAGATAAATGCTTATCTTACATATTTGTTCGTTTTCACTGACATTTCAGTCTTTTTATCTTGATGTAATTTATAAACGACTAAAGATATCTTCATTCACGATTTCAAAGTTCATAAAATGAAATCCGTTTCGTGAAAACAAAAGAAATTCGGGAATGGACAAAAATATGCTAAAATAAAATGGACCGTGCTATATGGTCACCTGATACATAATGGGATGGATCACAGAGAGAGAGAGTAAATTTCCTCATGTGAACGGCAATAGATCTATCTCTCAGTCTCCGGATAGATAGATAGATAGAACCGCTCACAACCCCGGACTGATGACATATCTCAGGCGCGAAATCGTCATGGCGGCTACAAAATCGGTGTTGGCGCCTAAAATTCCCTGTATGCGATTGCTAAATTGGAGTTCACGGACGATGTCAAATTTTTTTGATTTCGTGACAGTAAGTCAAGTCAGTCCGAGTGGCATGGTGGTAAGATGCTCGTCTACCGTTGTGAAGGTTGTTGTCAAGATCCCGGGTTCGAACCCAAGGGAGGATATCGATAAGATATTTTCCCTAACGAACTCGAGGCGACCACCGATAGACAGCGCCTTCACTTCCAACCCATCTCACTAATGGCAGTAAATTGCAATATAGCGATATGGCCAGAGTTGGTGAAGTTTAGTTTTAGTAGTAAGTCAAGTCCCGGAAATGTCGAATAAATATTTTGTAGGACCGTTTTACTTTGCGTAAATAAAAACTCCCAAGAAAATTTGTGTGGCTTAAATATTTTCTCGAATTATTAAGTCATGGCATCTCAGTATGTATTTACCAAGCTGGTCAAAAGTTGTCCGGCTTGAAGTGCCGTGAGGACGACTTTAATGAATGGGATGCCAAGAAATTCGAGGAAAAAAAGGCTCGAGAATACATAAAACATCTCGCAACAGTATTATGCGGCAGTTACTGTTAGAAACTTCAGAAAAAAAATGCCATAGCACACCACTAAAATTTTATTGCGGAATCGGAAAGAGAGCTATGAAAAATCACCCAAGAGTTGGAACTTTTTCTCCAGAGGCATGAAATCCCCCCAAAAAAATGAATAGAAAGGAGTACTGACAGCACAAGGTGCTTACGTTGGTCATAATCAAAGTAAAGGTCTCGAAGAAAAAAAAAATGCCGGATAGAATGCCTATTTCACGCCAATTTATTTGTTCTGACATTTTGGCGAAAAGTCATTTAATACGCACAATGGCAGCGCTTTTCGAACAAAAAAAACTTATACATACACACTTTCCGACAAGTACCGATTCGTTAGAATCTACACTGCAAGCATGTGTATGGATTGATTTTAGGTAGACCGCAGCTCTGACACAACTTTGTGAAACCAGTATCGAGATAAAAATTCCTAGGTGCCCGCAACTCGCCATATTATCCATTCACGTTTCGGGTAACATACCCGAATTATTAACGTGGTGCAGAAACAAAAGTTCAATAAAATTCAATGAAGTAGAATATATAAATATTTTTAATTTAAATTAAAAAAAATTGCTAAAATATCTACTACAAATTCAATAGATTTTTTTTAAGTGTTTTTATTTCAAAATTAAAATGATAAAATGTTGATTTTATTGACGTTATTTCTAAAAATTGATGTCAAAATTTTAGTGATAGAAAAAAAACACAGATGGCAATACATGTATACAGCCGCGTATAAAGGCTCGTTTATCAACACCTATGGAAGAAGACCTCCTCACGAAGCTCGTGACGTCATTGAAGAAGGCCATTTCTCGTATTGCCATTGGCCGACGCAATCTATATCTTTACTTTTTTTTTGCAGTACAGTTGGCCCCTCCGTATTCGCGGATTTTTTCTGAAAGAACACTGGAATTTCTGCGTTTGCCGTTTATTCTTCATACCATCAAGTATGTTGGAGTATGTTGATTAAAGCCGGGTTTTCCTAGGAGCAGGTTTCTACAGAGCGTGCAGCGTGAAAACGCTGATTGGTCAGAAAAACCTGAACATCAAGTTTTCAACCAATCAGCATTTTCACGCTGCACACGGCGCAGAAATTCTAATCTTAGGAAAACCCGGCTTAAGGCTTCGTCTACTAATTTTTCTACATGTGAAGAACGTACCATAGAAGAATCTATGTCATGAAAATAATCTATTGCTGATTTAAACTTGCAAAGCCCTTCCGCTTTGTTACATATGTTGAAGTGGTCTTCTACTTCTTTATCTTGATCTTCATCTGGTACAGCTTCAGTTTCGGGAGCAGTCACTCAGCTGCATTAATTCCTTTTCGGTTAACGCCTCTGAATTGCTATTAATTTTTACCTGTTCAATTTATTTTCTATATTCATATCATTAAACCCTTCTTCTCCACCCCCCAACTGTTTCGCTGACGTGGCAACGTCCTTCATAATTTTTTATGGAAATTTTGTTGATCGTCAGTGTTCTTTTACATTGCGGAATCCAAATCGTTTCTTGAACCTATGAAACCAACCTTTACTTGCATAAAGTTCTGATGAAATAGACGTGTTTCACCAGCTCTTTCCTTTATAGAAGAGTAAAAATTTTTCGCCTTTTCCTTTATAATATTATAATCAATCGGAATTCCTTTTTCTGAGGCAGTCTTAACCCCCCCCCCCCAAAAAAAAAGGAAAAAAAGCATTTTCTGTATGAGAAATACATGGGTCCCGTAGCCAATGCAAAGTTTCCGCTGTCGTAGGTGCAGCTACAGCCTCGGCTGATTGAATTTCAGAGATTCCTTTTTTCTTCGTATATCTCACCGTAGATTTCGTTGATTCCGTAATGTCGGGCAACAGCAGATGTGTCGCCGGTCATTCAGGTGATCCTGTAATACGCCGAGTGATTCATTTTCACAAAATTAGGTTTCAGATTACAGGAGCCACATCCGGTGACCGAGGGCCACATTTGATCATATACTCCCTACAGCCCATCTTACACACAATTCTTTGCGCGTACGGAGAACCGAGAAGAAACCATTCAATTTCATAAATAAGGAAGCGCTCTATACACACATAATACATATAACCGCTGTGGTGGTCGAGTGGTCATAGTGCCGGACTCGCATCGGACCCGGGTTCGAGCCCCACCGTCACCACAGTGGTGGTCCGCTGAAGTTGGTTTTCTGTGGTTCCCAACTTCGAGGCGCAAATGCGAGCCGATCTCCCCGTTAGAAAGTCTCGCCACAGAGAGCAACAGGCCTACAACGTTACAAATATTCAATCATTGCACTTCACTCACAATTTGAAGTATAGATGGCAGCACTGAAATATCATACACAACACTAGCTACACACTCAGACTGTTAGGCGTACACACTCACTTTGTTTCAGACTCTGCCACGAAGCTGGGCTGGAAGAAATCTCGGGAACGGGATAAGTCCGGTGGCAGAGACCCTGGCGTTCATTCATTCAGTCAATATATCAATTTTTTTTTTTGTAAAGTTTTCACTTTTTTGTCTTTTCGAAACATTATCAGAAAAATGAGCCATATCCTAAACACGTACAACTCAAATTTTGCGAACAAAATACGTGAATGACGATTGCTGAGTGTTGGCAAAAATTTCATGTCGAAATGCTCTCTAAAATCCGTCCCAACGTAAGTGATCAAGTAGTGAATGCTCAATGGATATTACGAAACCACGCCGACCGACGCATGCGCATAAGTGCCCGCACAATAGGAAAAAATAAACCAGATCCAATTCTACCCATCTAGGTACTTAACCGCTAATGCATTTAATCAGTTAACAGGTAACTCCGCGTAAACGGCTCTAAATGTCTACATACATTTTAAAGTACTTACTTGGCGACTTAAAATTTAGTTTATTACTAGATTACTTAGCCCCCCCCCCCCACGTAAACGGACCCTTATATCTGCGGGATGTTTTTTTTTTTTCTACGAGCTTCAAATAAAAATATTTCGAAAATTAGTATGTAAATTATAATTGACTGAAAACTTATAGATGGCGCTTATAGATGTGTGAATATGAAAATCACCATTTTTTCTACAAAAAACATAAACAATCCCTTTCGCTTCAATAAACTGCGTTATTGGTTATTCATATATGGATTATTATATGCCGCTGCGAACTGTACGATTTTTCCTCAAAGTAGGGAAGTACAGTGGATCCCGCTTATAACGTTCTCTCTCAGAACGTTTTCCCGCCTGATATGACTTTTTTCCGTGGTCCTATCTTTCACTAATACCTATAGAGTTTTCATTACGTTGCTCACTACGTGTTTTCATCGAAGTGTTTGCGAAACGTTATAAGCGGGATCCGCTGAATATATTGAAATGCTCGGATTACACGCATGCGCACTCTTATCTACAATTCCGCTATATGTCGTTGGGATATGTGTATTGCGGAATACCGATATGTTTGCAGAGCACTATAAAAAGTGCCGACATGTGAGCTGTTCATAACCGAGTCGGAACGCATTTCGTGTCTTTCATGCGGGCCAAAATCATATTTTACTCGCTTCTGAATTATGTTTGCATTGACAGGTTATTTACCGAATGCCGCGTGAATATCCGTAATATCTAAAGCAAGAGGTTATGGACAGATGCATGCGTTCCGTGTTCTGGGATCAAATCATGGCCGCTCTTAACAGAAGCAAGGCTCGGCGCGGAAATAATAGCGGTCAAGGTGAAATCGATTTTTTTGATTGAATAATGCTCCAAATAGCTTCCGTTACAGGTGTCTAAAGTTTATTCCAGCATAAACCCACATATTTCGTTGCTATGCCATTTTAAACAGCTGCAACCGTGAGTTCTATAATTGGAACAACGGTCTATGTTGCCATTGCGTTTAGTTATCTTCCCAGACTGAAAAAAAAACTGCCTTTTCTTTTGGGTAAATTTATATCGTTACTCTCAGGGAAAAAAATTCACTTTTTAGTGATAACTTCAATCGCGTCTCCTGTAAAATTTAAAAAAAACGACATAGACCGTTATTCGTTCAAACCCATCAGTGAGAAACAATTCATGCCAAAAATATGCTGGTATTTTTAAATAAAGTTGTAAATAGCGGTCTGAGTGACCACGCGGCAGGGCCGTCATTTCAGCTTTTTCCGGGGGGGGGGGTTGTATACATATATATACAATTTTGTTAGTGTATTCCCAAAAGCCAGGGGGGCTTCATCCGATGGGCCTGCCACGCGGTAGTTCTAGCGCCAAGTACACCGATAGATGGCGCCTTCACTTCCCATCCAACTGCATTGGTAGGAAATTGCCGTATGGCGATACCGCCGGAGGTGGTAAGTTGTAACTTCCTAAGTTGTAGATCACCTAAGTGTCCGGTAGCAGCTCATTTTGACTTCAATTACACCCTCCGCGGCACCAGACCAGACCAGACCAGAATTGAACGTTTCCGTCGCTGCCCAGCCTTTGCAGGCTGTCTGGCGACTTACAGATCACCAGGGGTGGTATGAGAAGGAAAAAGACAAGTTTGTGCATGTGTGTAAGGTATGTAGTGTATGTGTGTGTGTAGAGAATGAATGAGCCAGGAGAGTATTGTTTACAAATCTTCGCGAAATGAATGCTCATCGAGATAAAACACAACACAATCGAAGAACAACGGGGAAATGTCTTAAGGGAAGTAGCTGATGATATGCTACCCAAAAACCCCAACATTATAAATATTTACATAATCGAGAGACACTAACCAGAGATGTTTGAGGTACTGTTGAACCGTCATCAGTCATATAACCATAATCAAGAACGTCAAAGAAAAAGTTATAATGAAGACATGACACATACCATCTCTGTATTGTAATAACATCAGTTTCAACACGACACGAACCCAATGCACCATTTTATGCAAGCGCCAATTATGAATAAATGAGAAAAATTATTAATTGCGAAAAAAACAACAACATATAAATGCCTCTGAATTGCGATCACAGCATCCGCAATATCAAACAAAACTGACATTAGATTGATAAATTGTTTTGAAAAAAAAAAAAAAAAATCAAAATCATGAAAATGTTCTGCAAATTACATCAATTCGTCACCCAATCCACGCTCAGCAAGTCCATTGGCCTAGAGTGTACTGTGGGTATTCTAGGGTCATAATAGACAATTTCTCTAAGATGCGGGTGTTCAGAAGATCGTAGCCTGTCAAAATGAGCATTGGCAAGCTCCTTGATATAGTCCAAGATTAGTGGTAAGTCAAGATCTTTACGGATGTTTTTTCCTCTCACATACCAGGGGGCTCTGGTAAACTGACGAAGAATGATGTTCTGCTGTGTCTGTAAACGTTTCATATTTGCAAGACTGGCATGAGCCCACACTGGGGCAGCATATGTCAGAATAGGACGAATAATAGTTTTAAAAAGAATTACTTTATTCCTCAACGTTAGCCTGGCCTGTGGGAATGTGATTCTGGATAGCATCCCAACTGCTTGTGAGGCCTTATTTCTTACGTACATCACCTGAGGAGAAAATGAGAGCGACTTATCTAGTATACAACCTAGATACTTGACTTGGAGTTTTCTTGTCAACACCGTATTGCCGATGTATATGGGAGTTCTTGGAAACTTGTACCGTCTTGTGAAGAGAATATATTGACATTTTTGATGATTCAACTTTATATCGTTGTCTTGGCACCAGTCCTCAACGTCTTCAGTTGATTCTTGTAAATTTTCAATACATTTTTTCCCTTTTTTGTGATTGGTCAACAGGATGGCATCGTCAGCAAATAGACCAAGCATTCCGCGCTGAGGAGCTGGGAAGTCATTGATGTATAGCGCAAAGAGCAGTGGTCCCAAACAAGAACCCTGCGGGACAGACGCTCTTATTGGTCTAACAGTTGAGAGACAGTTGCCATTTTTGACTTGGAATCTTCGATTGGAAAGGTAACTGTTTAAAAAGATGATGAAATAGTCAGGCAAACCCAGGTCAATTAGTTTGGATAATAAGGTCGTGTGATTCGTTTTGTCGAAGGCCTTACATATATCCAGACAGAGAGCACAGACATGTTCCTTGTAGTTGAACGCAGTCATCACGAACTCGGTAACTCTGTGCAGCTGAGTGACGCAAGAATGCCCCCGCCTGAATCCGTGCTGCTCACTTCGAAGAATGCTGTTGAAGGACAGGAAAGCGTCAAGACGTGAAATATAGATACGTTCAAAGACTTTAGAAATGTTACTGAGTAAGCTGATAGGTCTGAAGTTTTGAGAGAAAAGTGGGTCAGTTCCAGATTTATGAAGAGGTTTGACAATAGAAAGTTTCCAGACATTAGGAAAATAGCTTGTCTGAAGCATGCTATTAAATATATTAGTGAATGATTTGAGGATAGAAAGAGGAAGATTTTTAAGAGCGAGATTTGAAATTTCATCATGACCAGAAGCTTTTTTAGTTTTGAGTTTGTTAATCATGCCCCTGATTTCGTCAACATTGGTCAAACCGGCAGCACCCATTCCGCGCAAGGCATCCGAGCGAACTCTATCCAGGAATTCTTGAACTTTTCCATGATGAGCTGAAGCAATACTTCGAGATTGCAGACTGTTTGGCATGAATTGCTTTTCATAGTTATCAGCAAACGTTTCAACAATCTCTTCATTTGTATACAACAGTTGACCTTGTTCGTTTGTAATTTTGTCCACCGCTGGAGATTTTCGTTTACAGATTTTCCACGCCTTCCAAAGTGAGCCATCGGATGCTGTGGCCTCCTCAATGAAGTGGGTGAATCTCTCATTGACATATTCAGTTGTTTCTTGTCTTATTTCCTTTTCTAGTCTGTTTAGAGTGGTTTTGTCAGACCGTCTTCTAAATCTTTGCCAGAGTTTTCGGACCCGGTTTTTTAGTCTGATTTTGTCCCGTAATTCTTCCGAAATGCCAAATCTGTTTTCTTTTGCCTTAATCTTCCTGGTAGAGGCTTGAATAGCTGTTTTAATTTGTTCAGTCACATCAACTACTGCATTTTCAATACAGTTCGTCGTCAATTCCGCTGAGTTCCACACTGGTAATGTTTCCAGCGTAGAGCGGAAGATTTCCCAGTTGGTAACCAGTTGATATGGAATATCCTTTGGTCTAGTTATATCGATGGTGAAAATAATAGGGTTGTGAGTTGAATTAAGTTTGGCAGTTGTTTCGAAAAAGATGTTGTGCCTGAAGTTTTTGGAGATTCCATAGTCCAGAACATCGGGTCGATAAAATCGACTAGTAGGATAATTGGTTGGAATGTTCGATGAATGAATGCACAAGCAATTATTCCTACAAAATCTTTCTAGAACTCTACCTTGTCTATTTGTGGAATGGCTGAAGAATGTAGGGCTTTTACAGTTCCAGTCGCCAGCAATTAGTACCGGATTGTTGATATTAACGAGATAGTTTAGGAGATTGATATCAACATGGTTATTAGGTGGTTTGTAAATTGCACAAATGGTTATTGGTGATCTGTTGATGAAGATGTTTACTGCCAAAGCTTCCATTTCAGTTGAAGAAGGAATCGAAAGTTTTTGGTGAGGAATGTCCTTTTTAACGAACACCGCAATTCCACCACCCCTTCCATGTAGACGGTCTTCACGTAAACAGACAAAATTAGAGATATTGGAAGTATGAGAAGGTTTTAAAAAACTTTCACAAACCAGTGCTACATCAATTTGTAGGTCATAGAGTAATTGTTTGAATTCTTGTAGTTCCTGTTTAAGCCCAGTGGCATTCCATGCCAGAATTTTCAGCGGTTTGCTGATAGTTGACACTGGTGTATTAATTTTTGAGCGCTGAAATAAAACCAATCAGAATTTGAATAAGGTTATGAGCCTTGTCTTCAGAAATGCCCATATTGACCAAAAGTTCTCGCACAACATTGGAAAAGTTCTCGATGTTGTTCTTCTGTGAATTCTCCACTGTTTCATTAGTAGTTGAAGACATACAAACTGAATGTACAGACGCATCAGTGATATCAGTTTCATCAATGACAAGGTAAGGTACTGGCATTTGCCTGTTTACAGAATTATTATAAGATTTGGAAAGTTCAGACGGCTTAACTATGTGATCGCCGAAAGAATCATCACGATTATTAAGATGTTTGTTGAATTCATGAATTACATCTGTGAAATTAATTCCAAATTGATTATTTTTGTAATCTAATATTTTCACTTGCTCGGCTTCGTTATACTTTCTGTTCAGCTCCTCGACCAGTTCGGCTTCCGTGAGATGCACTTTGCCTATTCCAAGAATATGTGGTCCCTTTAAGACTTCGTCTACAGAACGTTGTAATACCAACGGGATTGTACTAGCCTTGACCCAAGGATTTGACTCCGTTTTAGTAGACAACTCATTTTCAGAAAAGTTGTTTTCCCCATTTCTATCTCTTCCTCGTTCTAAAACTACGTTATTTCCTACGCTGCCTAGAAGGGGGAAATCTCGAAGCGAAGGTGGAAGCTTGGAGATGAAGGTTCTTCCAGATTCACCTGTGGAAGCAGGTCTGGCAGGGCACTTAGAATACGTTCCTGTATGAGGGCCTCCACAGAAGTAACACTTTATCTTGTTCAGATCTCCCTTAACCAAGCAGCTTCTAGTACTGTGTCCTTCTGAACAAAATGCGCATATGGCTTGATTATGGCAAAAATAACTTGTATGTCCGAATTTCATGCAGTTCCTGCATTGCAAGGGAAAACGATTTCCTCTGTATCTTTCAATCTCTATTGGAACCCCGTCGATGTCGACCAAGTTGGCAATTTCTTTAGAGTTGATCGGAACTTCCACCAAGAAGAGCGGGAGTACTCTTCCTGAAGTATAGTTTTTGAGATTGCATACTTTTATCACATCGAATCCTTGTTTTGATAAGTCATTAGTGATGTCAGAGTGGTTAACATTTGCTGGTAGACCACGTATTACGAATTTTAAGGACCTTTCACTATTCATTTGGTACGTATGATACTCGAACCTGTTATCGTCCAAGAACCTTGTGACGTTCCTGTGATCATTTTCACTAAATAAATTTAACAGAATGTTCTTCTCTGTCGTTTTAGACACTGGAGCAAATTCACAATTGTTTTTTATATCTCGAAAGGTTGCAAGCCAGTTGGATCCCCAAGAGGATAAGACAATTTGGGGTACATTAACTTTTTTTCGTCTTCTGTTGACTTGAGTGAATTCATCGTTGTCACCATTAGGATAATCATTGTCAATTCTAGATTCTACCCTACTCGGTTCCACTGAATCCGACTCTGCATTGCACTCTCCAACCCCACCTGAGTCTCTCACTGGACTTCGATGACTTGTTGAAGCGATTGCAAACTCATTTGTTGATTTATCTTCAAATATGGGGCTAGCAGTAGCTCCAGTGGAGTTGTTATTTCCCGTGGAGAGCATCACCTCATTTGCTCTTGTAGACATCTTTTTTGCCTTTTTTCTAGCTTTTGATCTCTGTGACTTCGTCAATTTTGGCTGATTATCTGGCTCGTCAGTTGTGACCATGGAACCAAGTGCTGGATCCGGTTTCTCTTTCGAGATCCTGGATTGAAGAGACGGCAGATAACGATCTGAAGTTTTTGCCATACATGCATTAGATGGAGGGGCCTTGGCAACAGTGATATTTTTGTTAGCATGCTTGTCACTTTTAGAGTTCTTGGTTTTCAATTTTCCCACGTTGAATCTGCTTTTTTCGTTGCCATTGCCTTCGTCAGGGATCACTGAATTTCCAGTTACAGATGGCAAAACTGGATTAGCCGTTGAATTAGATAACTTAACACAGTCGGAAAGTTCCTTGGTGATCCTATTTACTAGTGCCGGATCATCATGATCAGTATCAGTGTCAGAGTCCGATCGTTTTTGCTGAGGCTTATCACACTCATTCGGCACTGGGCATTGAGATGACACAAGTTTGGATAACACACATCTTTTCAACTTCTTTTTAAGGGCTTCATTATGCTTACGTGATTTACATTTACTTGAAATATGACGCTTTTTACTGAAACCATTGATTGAGGCCTTCACCAAATTATCAGATATGTTGGCATCATCATCACAACCTTCACTGATAGTAACAAATTTACCCAATTTCTCAACATCAGAATTAGGTAGTAGTGTGACATTATTATTCATGACAAGTTCTTTTACCAAACAATCGGTTACATTGACATCATTGATACCATGTTCATCATTACAGACCACATTACCCAGAATTATAGCATCAACAACATCTGTATTGTTAACATTGACTTTCGGGTTACTATTATCATTATCAAATGCTAGCTTTTCATTTACACCACACTTGTCATGATCATTATCATGAATAACTCTGTTTGATACATACATGGAACCATTAACTGATTTGATAACATTTTCGTTCGATTTGTTGATACATGCATCATGAATTAATACCATCTTAACATTATCACATGGTTTCATATCATTGACACTCTTTTCAAAATTAAAGTCATTTTTATCACATAAATATACAGAATTATCGATTGATTTGACACAATCATAAATATTATTTGGGCTGATTACCTTATCATTTATCTTTGAAACATTTCCATGCACAAATTCTTTACCTGCAGCAGAGTTTTTAACACATAAATTATCAGCCATTGCCTTCTTACTCTTACGAATTGATTTAGCACACTTGGGACCAGGATCAGTTACCAAGTTTACAGGCGTTTTCTTAAAGCTGTTAGACAGCTTATGGACACAATCAATACCCTCAAGATCTCCAAAAAATAAACAACCTGTACTAATTAGTTTTTTGAGTACAGTATCATTGTTATGTGACATTTTGAACTCAACAAAATATGTTATAAGATTTTGCAATTGATCAACCACAGAACATTCATCACTAATGCCATCGTTACTCAAATCATACATGTTTTCAATCCAAGGCAGAAATTTCTCTGTCAGTGTCTCAAAATTATGATTCCCCTCGAAAACGAAACTCTCTGCCAACCGGCGAAAAGCCACAATTTCAGCGATTGCCGCCGGATCGGCATAGGGACAACGAAGGGGCATTTTAAGTGAGCACTCAAAAAGCAAAGACTTACCCCTGATGAGCCACGTCTCTGGTCTGGACCGGGTTTCACTTCACAACATACATATCTCACCCAAAAGAAACAACCGTAGATAGCGGAAAAACACAGATCGATCCGCGACACTGAAATACAAAACAGGTTGAGGGTTCTTTTGTCCACTGATGACCACAACTCGAACAAAAAGTCGATGATAGTCGAAGCCTCTCCTGGATTCACACTGTCAATGCGTGTCGTTGTTTCACTTTCAGCTGTAAATCCACGCTATCCAAGTGCATTCAGAAACCTATAAAAAGGGAAAATATGGGACCAAGGGGGAAGAGAAAATTTTTGACCCCTCCGCGGCACATTTGTATATATCTTCAATTATTATAATGTAACTTATATACAGGGTGGTCAAAAAGTCCGTTGAAACTAGAAATTCATAAAAGCCGGAAAAATATCCGAAATAAAAAATTTGCAAAGTTAGCATCACAAGGTCACGGGAATTTTTTTAAGACAGGAAAAAAGAAATCACAAAAACAGCCGATAGGGGGTGCCGGTGCGAGCGACTTGGGTGGAAATATGCAAATGAGACGGTTATAAGACCGAATCCACAACTAGTTCACCGTTGTAAACCGTGTATGTGTATCTGCTGCGCACTGCCGTTGCTGGATTTGTCACTCGCCTGCAATGTGTGGTGGTTACGTGGAACACATACTGCTGTAATAAAATATTTGGAGACATTCTGTTCGTTATTTGGGTATCGTTTCTTCGACTTGTGTACGTCAGCGCCACCTATCGACTATTTTTTTTTCTTGTCTTAAAAAAAATTCCCGTGACCTAGCGTTGCTAACCCTGAAAACCATTTTTTATTTCGGTTATTTTCCGGTTTTTATGAATTTTTAAAGTTTCTACGGACTTTTTTCCTACCGTGTATAACTTATATATCGCATTTCTAGCAGCCCGTGCACAGTTCCAAATCCCTTAATTGGCGTGCGACACGTTCTCAAACCAATGAAGTGGTCCGCATTCTCCAGTGGATTGAGCCAGCACCTCCTAGAGATAGAAGGCCTCTGCGCTGTTTGCCATAAACGTCATTCAGAGTAGCTAGCAAGTTTGCCACATTTTGAAACACAGGGTCCTATTTCGTTTCCTTCTTATTTTGGCGTAGAATCTTCCTGATTGGCTCACAAATACCACTTGGTGATTGAGTGTGCGGCATAGAAATCGCCAATTCTGAGCCCGAGCATTTCTTTTCCGCACAACGATGATACTGGCACGAGCACGGAATTTTTTCCCCTTAATATTCTGAGGGACAATGGACTACTTACTGACGTCACAAGAAATGCCACGGAGAGAACTCTATATCATTTCCTGAAAGAAAATAATTCCGCTATGGGAGTTTGATGAAAATTCGGTGAGAGTATCAGTGATTAATACCCCCCCCCCCGCCCCCATACAAATTTTTTCATCCCCCCCGCATTATAGAAGTTTTTCATATTTTCAATTGCCAAAATGCCCGAATGTCATTTTTCTTAACTTCTTTTTACCCGTGGGCCCCCTTTGGACCATATTATCCTTTCGTGGTCTTAGGTCCCGTTGTATAATACAGCCCCCGCCCCCCCCCCCCAATCAAGGAACGAGACTTTTCCCACTTGATTGATTTATTGAGTAAAAATATATCGCTGAGAAATGGATGTGATGGTGATCTCCGGACACTCGTATTTAGTGAAAACACTTTGTGGGGTGGTTCTACGCTGAGCTGCATCAACACCACGAGTCGTCGGATAAACTAAGGTTCTGTGGTCCCGTACTTGGCTAGAAATGATAGCTTACATACTTACTTTCGAAAAATTTGATAAACGTATTGATTATTGTCACTTCCTCTGTACAACATGCAAAGTGCAATACGCAAACTTCTTTACAGAGCCAATGCCTTTGAATGAATTCCATTAATCAACTAATTAATTAAGTTTTTAGCGACGAATAAATGCTCCAAAGCGTGTTTTCTGATGGCACCAACAACGCAGATTTTGAAAAGATACCAACAGCGGAAATTTAGTGACACGTGATGACAATGTTGCTTCTCGATATAGCGATAATCCCTCTCCAACGGTATTTTTCTTGGCCCGCACAATATGGTTATATCGAGGCTTCACTGTATTATAATTAATTTTTGTGAAATTAAGAAACTGAATGAAATGGAATTGGCTTTAAGTACGGAATTTCAACACAGTTGCATTAAACACAAGGCATTGGTTCCGCTACCGAAGTCCGAACTAAATACAAATGTTAATAAGTAGTCAATTGTTAAATCTACAGTCACAGCTAATTATAACAGCTGTAACTGCAGATTTACCAACATTAATGAACGTGTTGAATCTATTTGAGGTTGCGTTGGTGGAATGTCGTTACCAACGAATGGTGTGAGAAAATTCGAGCATAATCCAAAGAAATGGCTTATTCTTAATGGCTGACGTCCATTTCAGAATGAAAGTGAATGAGAACGACCCAGTCATTATTTTTTGATCAGAATTATCAAAGTTCTCCACCGATTTATTGCACTAAGATATCTTGAAAACACTCAGAGTTTGAACGGTCCATCTTTAGTAATTCGTCACTAAGCCAAGTTTCAGCTTTAACTCTTTTATGCAACGATTTTTTGCGTCGTAAACATCAGCTATCCTTGAAATCTTATTGATCAACTATTTGAGTTACCGTAAAGCCGTGGAACAGTATTCAGGACAAAGTTAGACATTTCACCAGCCTCTGGGTTATGTGCGGCCTCTAACGTATTCATGTTGTCAGGGTTGTACTTGAATTTAGCGTTTGCTGGTGCGGCCTTCCGTATTTTGGAAAGTGGATATGACTAATGCTTGAATTTCTATGTTATATAATAAGTATCGTGTTGAAGATCTGAATGCTTTTTTCCGAATGGACTTTTTTCAAATAGGGGATTATTACAACTATTTACTGAATATATATGTATGTTGCAGTTGTGGACACAACATGCCTGGCTTTTTATTTTTTCCAAGTAACACTAATTCATAGGCCCCCAAAGAATTGTACGGTTGCCAGAATTACACACTCTAGCCGGAAAAATTTCATTTAACTCATTAACGATATCGGCAAAATTTGCATAATATGTCATAATCCAACAATTCAGAGTGAAATATTTTCCAATACACGTGACAACAATCTAAACTCCCCATATCTTACCAGCGTATAATAAGCGTATTTCTGACAATGTCTCCTAATTACGCACGATAAACAAATCTTCCTCAATTATCATTTGTTCCCTTCTCAGGTGGGTCCTTACATTTAAGTGCGATTATGGGTCATCCACTATCGGATTTAAGGTATAATTTGGGGCATGAACCATCGATTTTCTTCCAATGGAAAACATCTGCAACAATGCATATCATTTGAATATTGAAAAAAAAATATATATATTTATGAACATTTGAAGTTTTCATGATTGAACCATCAAAAATCAACCCAAATGGCAGTATAAAAAATCAAATTACACCTCTAATAAACATGACGAAGCACAACTGCTTTGTATTTACATTTCATGTAGTATTTTCGAAGCATGATTTATTTCGAAGATCTACATTGAAATAATACTCAAATAGAGTCAGATTAAGGGTGTTCTTGAAAATAGTTACAGTATTAATCAGGGAATAAATATGGATTATATGTAACTGTAAATTACCATATATTTCAGATATCATTTCGAAATTTCAGAAAATTGGATAGGATGCTCTGAAAACTGAATGAAATGGACGCGAGAGACTGTAGCAAAAAAAATAGACGCGGTGGCATTATCTATCTCGTCGTCTCTTGTGGTCGCCACTGTTCAGTTCGATTTTCTTACATTCAATCATTTTATGGATGATGTCGCAGAGCAGTTCCGGCCGCGTCTTGAAAATCGAACGCTGAGTTGCGAAACCCTCTTGTGACATATTCTCGCAGAGGAAGTTCATGGCCTGGGTACGGAGTTCCTGTGCGTCGAAGATGTCGGCGGTCAACAGCACTATGCAGACGTTCTGGTCATTCAGGAGGGACGTCAGGTACCTACTGCAGTACGACTTCAAGTCGCTCACTTCGTATTTGTCACTGGCCCGTAGGAGCTCTATGGCTAGATTGAAATCCATTTCGCGTACGTTCCCGGAGTAAAGAAATTCCATGAAGGAGTTCATCGTGTCTTTCTCGAAGTCGGTCACCTCCACGCGGCGGTTGTCTCGCTCTGTCATTCCGTGTGTCAACATGGCCGCGAAAACTTTCGAACGTGCTCCGAGTACCAGCGAATGAACAAGGATGTCTTCTCTCCCCACGGATATCACGAAATCGGCGTTTTCTTTGCTCGTCCACAGGTTCCTGAAATCCTCGGACGCCTTGGACGTCCAAGTGTCTTCCTCGCAGCTCAGAACGCTGGCGTTGTCTCCGTAACAAGTAACGTAATGAGTCACTTCAAAGACGACCACCAAAGTGTCGTTGACCAATCTAGGTATCAAGTAATCTTTCCCCCTGGTTTTAGGGTAACCGTATCCGGACGTCAAGGAGGTCGTGCGCCACTCGTTGCATTCCGCATCGAACAAGACGTCGCCATCGGTATTACGGAAAGAAAGACGCAATTTGACTCTAGCGTTTTGCGTCACGTTCTTCACGCGGAAGTAGCAAGAAACGTATCCCTCGTACTTTTCGGTCTGCCCTCCGGGATATATGTACAGAAACCATTGCAGACCTTCTCCGTGGAACTGGAACGTTTCGCTTTTGTGGCACACTCCAACCTCCGAATCCAAGGAACTAAACTGTCCGATGGCCCACGTACATCTGAAATCACCCTGGAAGCTTCCACATACTTGCAACGTATCCTTCTGTTGATCCATTGGAGGGGGGGATAGTTGAACCCTTGAAGCAACGAAATCAAATTTTCAAACCGCTGATGATGCACGTCGACTCGTTCGATCACTGTTTCAACTGTGAATGGTTCGTGTTTGTGTTCAGAGACCAGTTTTAATTGATTTCCGTAAAGGTTTTTACGCGTTTGGAAGTTTTTCTTTTTCGCTAATGTTTATTACAGTATTTCGCGTGAGGCTCACGGGAAGCTCTACCACACGGTGTTGTATATCGGCTGGTTAATGTTGAAAAATTAATGCGCGCGCCCGACGTCCATTGATATTACGAACAGATTAATCCGAATATGAAGAGAGAGACGTCGGATTCATGTGTTAATACAACATATGCGTACTGGAAACTGGCTATTTATGAAGAGATACTGACATTTTGGAATAAAAATTCACCTCTGCCCGTATGGGGACTCGAACCCTGTTGTACTCACGCATTCCTGGAGAGTGCGCTACGGCGATAAAGAGCCAAGAATTTGTGATCCTCCCCCCTCCCCCAGCCCCGTAACAGTATTGAACACTGAAATACGATTCACACGTGTACTGTTCGCTTTTCAGATCTGAATGTATTGATTGTTTTTCTCGAGTTAGTTTTGACAAGTGATGAGCTACTACAGAGTGGGGCATAAAGTCCGTAGAAACTTTAAAAACGAAGGGAAAACCCGAAAAAACCGAAGTAAAAGATGGTATGCTGGGTTAGCACAGCACCTCCCAGAGATAGAAGGCCTCCGCAGTCTGCTTGTGAAGTCAGTAAGTAGTCCATTTTCCCTCAGAATATTAAGGGAAAAAAAATTCCCTGCTCGTGCCAGTATCATCGTTGCGAGGAAAAGAAATGATCAGGCTCAGGATTGGCGATTGCAATGCCCCACATCCAATCACTATGCGGTATTTGTGAGCCAACCTGGAAGATTCTACGCCAAAATAAGAAGAAACGAAATAGGATTCTGTGTTTCAAAATGTGGCAAACTTGCTAGGCAGTCTGAATGGCAATCAGTGCAGAGGCCTTCTATCTCTAGGAGGTGCTGGTTAGCATCGCTATCTCACGGAATTTTTTTTTTTAAGGTGGTGCTGGTACGAGCGACTTGGGTGGAAATATGCAAATGAGACGGTTATAAGAACTTGCGCTCCTAATCAACAACCAGTTCACTGGTGTAAACCGTGTATGTGGACCTGCTGCACTCATAAGTGGACCATTATCTCATCGACCGTTCACTGTCCTCTAACTTCCAATCACAAAGTTATTGCGCTTGTCTCTCCTGAAGCCCACATTCCATGTCTCTACGTGCAATATTGGCTGAGATATTTGAATTCGAAAATCGAAGTGAAGTGCATTAAAGCCTTATTCCACGGGACCGGAGATCAGAAATATGTTCGTTAACGGGAAATGTCCGTTAAGGAAAGGTTCCACTGTAATAATAACCATTTCCTAGAATGAACCGATTTTCAGCCGAAAAATCGTGGTACAGTGACGAATCGTGGTGATTGATGCGAAACATATAATTTTGTTCCTTCAATTTATACCTGCTCATTCATCATGGCGGCACGTGCCATACTGAAAAAATATATACATACATATTATGTGAATGTACCAGTGAAATAACTTCGGCACCCGAGTCACGTGGTGGAAAGATCCTCGTCCACCAAAGGTTGCCGTCACGGTCCCAGATTCAAACCCAGGGGATAATATACATAAGATTTTCATATATAACGAGCTTGAGGTGACCACCGATAGGTGTCGGTAGCTTCGTTTCCAACCCAACTCATTAATGGCAGCAAATTGCAATATGGCTAGAGTTGGTGTTTTGGCGAAGTAGTAGTGCCCATAACTTCAAGGAGTGGGGGAACAGAGAGAATTCGTGTGTGAGTTGCGAACATCCGTAATGTGATCAGGACATTAAGTAAGCAATTAGTAAAGCTGTCGCGCGCAAATTAAAGCGCGCGTAAGACTTAACGTACCGTCACGCAAAATAAGATCCGCAATCAGCAGACACACAAACGTCGAATAATTTACTTGTCGCTGATTTACCGACTGGTTTATTAAATAATGGCCCGCGTTAATCAGTCGGTAGAGCGACTGCTGAAAAGGTATAACGGGAGCGAGAGTGTAAGCGAGACCCCCCCCGCCGCTAATGGCCTCGGCTGCGCCATTAAGCTAATGATTATCATTTCTCCCGCGCGGTCCCGGCTTTAGAAAACAAAAGCCTTTTAATGTATCGCCGCGATACATTTTGAATCAAAATGCAAAGCTCTGTGACTAAGTTTTAATGGGAAATACATCACGTGAAAATCTGGAAAGTTTCGATTCATTCGGTCCATTTGATTGCTTTCATCGCCACCTTATACATCGGGATTTGGGAATTTCATTAGAGGTAAATGAAGGGGTATATTTTTTCTCTCTCTCAGGAATGGTTGGTGATACTTGGATCGAGACTTACTTGATGTCGTGAGACATTGGTGTCAAATCTCATCCTTATGTGTCAAAAGACAGCGTGTGAATAAAATCAGGAACGGTCTTAGATATTTAACGGCCCTCTAAAACGGGGTTTTTTCCAACCCGCCAGGTTGACATTGGCATCCGAGAATTAAAATCGAACTACTGTGTTTCTGATGTGCAAACAATACCATGTCTCAGGACCTGTGAAGTGCTCTATTCGGCTCCCCCGCAGCTGAGTCCCGCCTGTATTAGTTTCTTTAGACAACATGTGATCCTCTGGTTGGTGAATGCTCGAGAGTGCTCGTGGTCGCACTGGGGAAGGGGGGGGGGGTTCTTTGTCTGCCTGTATGGCTGATCTTGGGGCCCCGTGGGAGAAGATGATATTATAATCCGGCGGTGACATTTCAGTTCGAAATCCCTTGGAATATGGACTGGGTCACTTTTCGGCTAGGGTGTTAGGATGATGTATTTCATGATGATGAAACAAAAACCCAAGTGACGTGATGAATTTTAATGATAGTGCCCGCTGCCCGCAAAAAAAAAAAAAAAAAAATCGCAACTGTGTTTTGAGATCATGGTCTCCACATCTTGGAGCAGCGCCGCTTGGTTGAGACCTTTTGCGGGACCGCAGGCCAGACTTTTCATGGGCCTTTCTTTACTGAATTTATAGCGTGAAAAAAAAAAATGATGGGAATTGATTTCCCAGGGCTGGAGTCCTGTCATCTCCTTAACCTTGTGGAGGGCATGCCCCAGGCTCTTAAAGGTTGCGGGGACTGTCGGGACTAGGACACGAATTATATTCCCAGGGCCGCAAGTAGACACTATTTCAGCCGGGCAAGCATGCTTTATGCCTTCTTAGTGTAATTTTGAATAATTTTAAAAGAATTCAGCTTCTGAACTGGTTCAACGACCGGGGCTCTAGATTCACTGGCATCCTTCGCTGGGTCGGGGGGGGGGGATTCAGTGAAAAACCCTAGGCTAGAGGTATGGACCCCAAGGGGGTGGGGCTGACAGGGCTCCAGCCCGAGGGCCCAAGACTATTTTTATCTTTTCGTTTTGACACTATACAAGTCCCTCACAAAAATCATTTTATCAATGGGGGCCCCATGATACTACTGTTAAGACTCTCTTGGGTTTGCTGGAGTCTGAAAGCAGTCGCATTTTATCCCGACCATATTTCACTGAAAACTTCGCAGTCGATCTTTTTTTCAGAGTTCTCTGTGGCCCCCGCTTAAATGCCTGTCGTGGCTACCTTTTCACTTGATTTTTCTCCTCGTGGCCTCCTTAGCTTAGAGCCTTAGACTATCCCAGGACCGCAGGACCTGGTAACATGGCCACAGATTGAGGACCCACTGTTCTACCTTGTCCTCAGTGAATCGAATGGCTTCTTTGGGTTGATTCACGTCAGCTCTCTAATTGTAAAGTACCGAAGTAAACAGGAGTCGATAGTGTCGAGTTTAACCTCTTTACGATCACTGACGTAATACCACGTTCAAACACCAGTGGAATAAATTCAAACAAGTTCTTTGTGTTTTCTTTCCTCTCTTTTCATCATCACGAAGCTTTATATTGACCATATCTCTACGGAAGTTGCTTAATCCCTCTTCTTAATTTCTATACAACTGTTAATGATTTTTTTTTCACATATCATGATGTATCTTTCTACTATACATATAAGAGTGAAAGAGAACACGTAAGGTAAGTGTGAAAGTGGACCTAAAAAAATTCTCTTGTTCTACCTTATCTCTAATATACTATTCCCCCTTTTTCTTTTTTCAACGTGCGATTAGGTAAACACAAGGTAACCATATTTATCACCGATTCGCCAATTAGAGATACAAATTTCCTGCCAAAACCTCGTACGTTAAGTGGTTGAATGCATAGAATACTCGCCAAGGCGCGAGAATAGAAAAAAAAAACAATGCACCATTTTCCACACCACCCAAGAGGTATGGTGCCAGGCGCGTTACCCCTTTTGTGTACGGCGGGTTCCCACGTAGGCATATTTCCGTCTCCATCCTGCGCCAACCCAACGAAGATCTTCTCTCGACGGGCCCCAGAGCAGCAACCGCAAGTTGGTTGGTTGGGTGCCCTGGTAGAGGCCTCGCCCGTACACCACGTTTCGGCCGAGCCCCGGATCCGGTTAAGATCGTATGGCTCGGCCCAACGATGGAAAGAAGCCTTTCGACACGGGCTGCTTTCCTCTGCCCCGGCTTCCTTGACAGTCGACCATCCCGCGCGCGATAGAAATGGCGACCGACCAGCTGCACACGGGGCAAACTGGGGATTGGTCATCCAAACTCGTCGTCTCCGAAGATGGGACGGGCAAAAGCCGTGGAGCGCTCCTCAGAGGGGGATGGATAAGAATGAAGCGATCTGAAAACATCAGGTTTCCAATCGAAACAATGGAATTTTTACATTGTTTAAGAAATTCGTTCTACAAGCTTCAACAATGAGACTTCATAGCTCTTGTTTGATTTCTAAACACAGGAAAAACTGAGACGTGCTTCAACATACCCTACGCCAGGGTTTCTCCACCTTCGGGTCGTCGCCGGGCTTCCAAGGGGGTCGTAGAAATTCTCTTACGGTTAAAGATTATTGAGCTACGGGTAACGATTTTCGAACTTGACTTTCAGGGGCTCCTCAACAACTAACAGCCCGGGTTTCTTTACTTATGTATCACGACCAGGGCCGCAATTAGAGGGAAGGACAAAAGGTGGGTCTGGTGCCACAGGTGCTGGACCAGAATTGGCCCAAATTTCACCCTTTAACTTCAAAAAATATTATCTTTTGCAATTTGAAGATATTCGTGTTAAACTAAATCAAGGATTTCAATTCAACCTTAAGTGCGGGCTACTTCAATGAGTACAACTACAATGAGTGCGGGCTACTTCATTGATTTGAAAACATGTCGCGGGCCAGATTTGAGCGATATGTAGATGTGCCCCTGAGATCACTGCAGTGATGTGGAAATGTGTGCTGCCGTGGGTCACTCTCTAAATGCGCCATGGTTCGTTCAAGTGTTCTGGAACTGTGCGGTAGATCACTCAGGTGTAAATGTGTCGTTTATTTCATCTTTACAAAATTTAGTCACGGGGCCGCATCAGATGACCCCGAGTGCCACAAATTTCCCGCGTTTCATGGATTGATCACACATGGTATGAATCAGTGGCTCCCAAAGTGTGGGTCGCGACCCGGTATCAATGAAATGAAGTCGAAAATCAAAACGTCCAAATACATCAGCTCTTTGCACAAACGTCTTTGCTCAGCTGAGCCAATCACCATGTATCATGCAATGTTATTATATCGAACTCTATTTGTGTTCAATAATCAATATATCACGTTAATACCTATACAGGGTGATTCAGAGAGAATCATCCGATTTCAAAGCTGTATATTTCTTAAAAATTAAGAACACAGAATGATAAATTTTTTCCACCCGGGGAAGTTGGCCCTCTGCCTCCCTCTTCTAGCTCCGGTCCTGGCTCTCTGTGGCAAGACTTTTTAAAACTGGGGCGATCAGCAAGTGACACCTACAGAGGAAATTTCGAACTGATTTTCCTTTTTAGTAAATAAAGTGTGAGTGCATGAAATGGATTTTTAGTGTAAAAATTTCATCCTCATTCATAAATAATTCCCATAAGTTATTTGAATTTTCATCTGGTGAATGAAGTTCACGTATGCGAATTGTACGATGCCATTTTTCTCAAGATAGGGAAATTCGCGTTTGCAATTCACCGAGAAAATCGGGGAAATAATGGTACAGTGGAATCTCCTATAACAGAGACTCCCCGTAAACGGACCTCATTGTATTTTACTATCCACTAATAGACACTCCTCATTAGTGGACAAAATCGAGAGGGGTCCTACTGTAATTTTAGTTCTTGAATTTTTACATCCTTCGTCCTATAAATCTTGACTTCGTTATTTCATCTCCATTCAATGTGCGATAACGCTCGCCCGCATAGACCAGACCAGATCCGAATTTAATTTTTAGCCGATTCCTAGCCCTCTGGGGCCAACTGTCGGCATAAGGACTGGCCAAGAAGGCCTATGACTTCGTCCACATAGAAATGGTGGACGGATATGTTCAAAGTGAAGTTGTTTGATAGATCTTTGAGAAAGATCTTCTGACTTAATTGTGACTTGCAGTAACTCTTGTTTTTTCGCTATTGGTAATTTTTCATCAATTTTACCGACTTTTGATTATATTACTTCTTTGGTTGTAATGCAGCTTTACTTGCATTCGGGAATTTCTTGGCTGTAATTAGCAGCTTTCCTTGCATTTGAGAATTTCATGGCTCTAATTAGCAGCTTTTCTTGCATTGACAATTTCTTGGCTGTAATTAGCAGCTTTTCTTGCATTTGACGATTTCTTGGCTCTAATTAGCAGCTTTTCTTGCATTGACAATTTCTTGGCTGTAATTAGCAGCTTTTCTTGCATTTGACAATTTCTTGGCTGTAATTAGCTGCTTTTCTTGCATTTTACAATTTCATGGCTGTAATTAGCAGCTTTTCTTGCATTTGACGATTTCTTGGCTCTAATTAGCAGCTTTTCTTGCATTGACAATTTCTTGGCTGTAATTAGCAGCTTTTCTTGCATTTGACAATTTCTTGGCAGTAATGCAGCTTTTCTTGCAATTGACAATTTCATGGCTGCAATTAGCAGCTTTTCTTGCATTTGGCGATTTCTTGGCTCTAATTAGCAGCTTTTCTTGCATTGACAATTTCTTGGCTGTAATTAGCAGCTTTTCTTGCATTTGACAATTTCTTGGCCGTAAGAAAAAGATTGAATATGTCTTGGCTGAACTTGGGATGAAAATCTCAAAAACCTCCGACAACAAATCCAGGAGGTAGAAATATTAGGTTTTCTTTAGTTAATACCGGTTTCTTTAGCCAACTCCGGCCATATCGCCATATAGCAATTTACTACCGAGTGATTCGTGCGGAAATCTTTCTTTTTAGAGAAAGTCATATTGCACTTCCGTTGTTAGATTGCAGCAGTCAGGTGAGGGAGGGTACAACTCGTGCGACCAAAACGACGGCGATCTTCAATAAAGGTTCGAGGCGGTGACAGTTTGACGAGACCACAGATAAGGGCCTATCAGTACTGGCGACCAAATGACGTCACTCGAACTGATAAGTGGAAGCCGGACGATATGACAACATGGATGTTAATTAACTGATTTACTGTGATTCGAAATTTCATACACCAAGATTATCGACGATCATTCGATTATTGCATTCTTACACGATGAACGGCTATACGCTATCACCTCATAATCATATTTATAGTTATGATCGCACGTTGTGTGTATTTTGTTTATATTTCATTTATCTCTCATATGATCTCAGAGATTGACGATTTTCCCCCCATGATGATTATATTTTTTTTGTTGCCTTCGTCTGAGGAGGCCATGTTGCATTGTTCCTAATAAAATTTTCGGATACACCCATCCTTGGCAAACGCTTCGATATCGTGGGAAGCAGGGTGCGTCCGGTCCTTCAATGTTGAATTACTTCCGTGCTCGTTTTGAGCACGTTGCGAACTTTTGTCGAGGGCGAATAATTGTGAAGGTGCCATCTATCGGTGATTGCCTCAGCACTTTTCTTTGCTAATCCCTGCGATTGAACCTACGACCTGCCGGTGATAGACGAGTGTCTTGTCACTTTCTCTCAAACTAAGCACAACTCTCGTCTTCCACCATGGACAATTTGCGACCGAAGGAGAGCATGAGGTGAGTATGTGTACTTAACAGTATGAATGCGTATCTAGCGTTGTGTGTACTGCAACAAAACAATGCCACCATCTGTTTATCAACCTACGAGTAAAATGTAATGATTGAGTACTTGTAAGTCCGTATTAATGCAATAGAGATGATAATTAAACATTCTTTACATCCTGGTGGGTAATCGCAACTTGGAAATGCAACAAAATTTCTTACCACATCCAATTCTTGCCGAAATGTTTCGATGCGTTGCAATATGCATTTGGAATTAAATCAAGAAAACGTTAAAGACGAAACTTACTCCTTTATCCTTGTGTATTGAATGATCCTTTTATGACGTGCTCACAACATTCCTCTTCATCTCTCTCGTGTATTGATATCTCGCTCATCTCTTTTTGAATCACTGATTAAGCAGCACATCCATCAATTATGGATTCTAACATCTGATCTCTGTCGTCGATGGAAAATGGGGGGATACGCAACTCTCGAACAAACTTCCTACCATACTAAACTCTACGGCTGTTCCTCCCTCCGGGCGATTAACTTTTAAGCGCATTTTCCTCGAGTTAATTCCACGTCTTAATAACGTCCTCGCGGTGCATTAAATTCTTGTCGATACTTCCGCATGGGTCCTGGAATTCTTGTGGTGGGGGCTACGTATAATAACGATTGAATAAATATTCGAGTTCCCGTCCAATTCGTTGTTACTTTGGTCACTTATAGTCGTAGAAACGTTTCCGGGACATCCGTGTGTGTGTGTAATGTTTACGCTTTCTCTCCCCAACCGTAAAATGCCTGGAATGATATTCTGAATTTTATCTGAGGAATGTGTGTGTGGAGATGAGTTGAATGGTTTTAGAGAGAACTTTCTCTCCCCGAGACACACTCTTCTCTCTATACTAGCGATTCCTTTTGCCTTTCTGGCGATTGGATGGATATAGACGCGTGCAATAGAATGGAATTTAATCCAGGCCGGGAGTTCGATTTACTCAAGATAATACCACTCATGTACACGCTACACACACATTAAAATGTATTCGTCCAGTGGTTATTTAAATGTTTAAGTTTCTTTGAGCTGAAGGAAATATACTTTGACTTTATAAACTGAATATCTCCCTAGAAATATACCCTTATTTTGATAATTCAAGAAATTTTAAATAAAGTGATTGGTCTAGAGCAGGGATGGATACCGTTTCGTCCTTTAAAGGGATTGGTGCACGTAAATTTTCCAAAACGGTGAATTTTCCAATTTTAATGGTATGAAATTTTCTGCTTCTAACTGTGTTACAGTTTTTGTTCTACCTGTACTGAAAATATCTTAATGTAAACTGCTGGCAGGCTTTACGCGTGCTAATGTTTTCCCACTAAAATGCTTTTTCCTCAAAACGCTAAGTTTTTTGTTAGATAAGGAACATTTTTGCGAACACCACTCATTCAAATGTCTTCACACTTTGTGTGTCTCTCAACACACACTATGGTGTTGTATATTTTAACACGAGGATTTTGCATTAAAATTATTTTTTTTTTAATTATAGCTAAATTTTGGTGATTTTTGAAGAAGTTGCATGCGGTTGAAATTAAAATGCAAGGGAAAAAAACCAACAATTAAAATCCTAAAAAAGCTAGCGTTCACACTTATTTTCAACAAGATTCAGCTGAATTTTTGTTCTTCATTGAGAAATCTAGACTTAAGGCTATTTTCATGACTGATGAATATGATTGTGCTAATTAATCATTCAGTCAGAATTAATTAATTATTCAGTCAGAATTAATTAATCATTCAGTCATAATTAATTAATTATTCAGTCAGAATTAATTAATCATTCAGTCAGAATCAATTGTAGTCTTATGACAATACGACTAAGATATATTTGTCAAAACATATTGGTTTTTTTTTTGGAGAACTATATTTTAACCCATTGTTGACTTGCAGTAACTCTTTTTTTTTTCGCTATTGGTAATTTTTAATCAATTTTAGCGACTTTTGACTATATTTCTTCTTTGGCTGTAATACAGCTTTACTTGCATTTGACAATTTCTTGGCTGTAATTAGCAGCTTTTCTTGCATTTGACATTTTCTGGGCTGTAATTAGCAGCTTTTCTTGCAGTCGACAATTTCTTGGCTGTAATTAGCAGCTTTTCTTTCATTTGACAATTTCTTGGCTGTAATTAGCAGCTTTTCTTTCATTTGACAATTTCTTGGCTGTAATTAGCAGCTTTTCTTGCATTTGACAATTTCTTGGCTGTAATTAGCAGCTTTTCTTGCTGTTGACAATTTCTTGGCTGTAATTAGCAGCTTTTCTTGCTGTTGACAATTTCTTGGCTGTAATTAGCAGCTTTTCTTGCTGTTGACAATTTCTTGGCTGCTTTACTTGCATTTGATAAGTAGCCCGCAGAAAATTCCTAGATCACTTAAGTGACCTGCAGCGCTGTTCCATATCGCTCAAGTAGCCCGCAGCAAATTCCGAGATCACTTAAGTGACCTGCAGCGCTGTTCCAAATCACTCAAGTAGCCCGCAGCAAATTCCGAGATCACTAAAGTGACCTGCAGCGCTGTTCCAAATCGCTCAAGTAGCCCGCAACAAATTCCGAGATCATTAGCAGCTTTTCTTGCTGTTGACAATTTCTTGGCTGTAATTAGCAGCTTTTCTTGCTGTTGACAATTTCTTGGCTGTAATTAGCAGCTTTTCTTGCTGTTGACAATTTCTTGGCTGCTTTACTTGCATTTGATAAGTAGCCCGCAGCAAATTCCTAGATCACTTAAGTGACCTGCAGCGCTGTTCCAAATCACTCAAGTAGCCCGCAGCAAATTCCGAGATCACTAAAGTGACCTGCAGCGCTGTTCCAAATCTCTCAAGTGGCCTGTGACACGTTTTTAAACAAATGAAAGTGACCCGCAGTCGCGTAAATGACGAGCACCCCTTGATCTAACAGGTATTTTTCGAGAAAAATTCGAATTCCCCCCCGTAATTCTTGAAGAAATATTTACAGTCCGAAGCATTCTTCTTGAAATATGTCCGCATCTGGAGAAACTCCATCAAGGGATTTGGGTATGGGAATAAGTTAAGTCAAAACTTATCAAGTAATATATGGGGACGCAGTGGCGTAAGCCTGATTCCATATATATATAGACACACACACACATAACCGAAAATAAGGAGAAGATTTTCAGCGCATAGTTCGACTTAACCGGAAGAAGTTGTTTCCTCGCCTTTTTCTCCTGTTTTTTTTTTCCCGTCCTTTCTTGTCAACATGAATTATTAATGACGAGGTCTAGCAAGTTTCGGTGTGAAAGAGAAAGAAAGAAAAAAAAACAGAATGTATAAACTACACATAGTAAGCGAAAATAAGTAACATGAATGACTTGAGGGATATCCGTTGTCCCGGACGGAAGTGCGCTGTCCCTCAACCTGGAACCAGAAATTCTTCAAGGAACAACTCCCGAAAGAAAAGGAGGAAAAAATAAAAAAAGTGTTCCTTTATCTTTTCTTAACATGGCGCGCGCGTGTGACGTGAGATTCTTATTACGTGTCAATGCGTTTACTGATACTTCCGTGAACTTCGCCACAAAGTTTTTGAACTTTGAAGGAAGGGGAAAAAATCAAGTAAAGTTCTTTGCTGTTTGAAACTTTTTTTTTGATGGCTTTAAAGTATGTATTATATTGTGAAATAAATGCTATTGTGATATACAGGGGGTGTCCCGTAAGTGCTAATGCGGTGTTTACCTCATCGACCGTCCGTAAAGAGGTTTAGTTTCGATTTAGAAGTTGGCTGAAAAGATGCTCAAAAATTACTTCGAACGTGGAAATACATTGCATCACAAAATAAAAGAAATCTGAATTTTTATACGGTCCCCTTGTCTTTCTTTTTAGAAAGTTGTTGCCCTGTATCTCCTTAGGATCCATTTATTTATCCGTTTCTTAGTGTAATATTCGCTAAGATATTTGGATTCAAAAAGCGGAGGAAAAAATATGAAAGAACAGCAAAAAAAACTAACGGCCGCAACGCTCCTTTCCCTCATTTATGCTGCTCTTTTTCCAACTTTTCGCCGGCTTTTGAATTCGAATATCTCAGCGAATATTGCGCTTGAAATGTTGGAATTTTTTTGTTGTTGTTGGCATCAGGAGATACAGGGCAACAACTTTGTAACTCTAAGTTATAGCAAAAGGGACCGTATAAAAACTTAGATTTCTTGTTTTGTTACACATTGTGTTTTCACTTTCACAACTGCTTCACCAAACACCAACTCTGGCCATATCGCTATATTGAAATTTACTGTCATGAATGAGATGGGTTGGAAATGAAGGCGCTGTATATTGGTGGTCGCCTCAAGTTCGTTAGCGAAAACGTTTTATCTACATCCTCCCTCGGATTCGAACCCAGGACCGTGTCAGCAACCTTCATGGTGGTTGACGAGCATCTTACCACCACGGCACTCGGGCGCCCCAATCTCGCAACTGGTACGGGGTGATTTTTGAACGCCTTTTGAGCATTTTTTTAAATTTTAATCACCTCTATGATGGACGGTTAATGAGATAAAGACCACATTAGCACTTACAGGACAGGACAGGCATCATTTCCCTCATTAGGGAAGGTCTTGGATTAGTTTGGTTTTTACCAGTGCTCATGTACATCGCAACCTATACTAGCAACCTGCTAATTCAAAAGACTCAAAAACCATCCGGTTAAAGGAATCAGGGGAAGGATCAACAGCAGTTCCATTTTGGACATCGCAGAATACTAAAACCCTTTTTTTTCCCTATTTCAAACCGAAGACAACTCAGGTCTATCACCATGGACAATTTACTAATGAGTGGGTTGTGCCGAAAGTTTGTTTAACCCTTTAAGCGGTCTTTTAAAACTCATCCACATTGTAACGTTATCGCATCTATTTCCAAGAAGAATATATTTTTTTAGAGATTTTTGCGGGCTTATAAATGCTTCCCCCCCCCCATGAAACAAAAACAATGATAAGAATAAAACAAAGAGGGAAAAACTGTCGTTTTCTCAGTTATTTATGCTGTACGCTTAATCGTATCACTACCTCGAAAGAAAGGTAAAAACATCCTTTCTCTCTCCTTCTGTTATCATACTTTAAGCAAAAACTGACTCCGCTCACTGGCAGTTTGTTGTTAGGACGGGGGGAGGAAAGCAAATGATATTAGGGGTCATTAAAGTATTACGTCAGCACCTGACTTTCCATGACAAGGGGGGAGGGGGTTTGAAGGTTGCTTATGTCATCAACCGCCCCTATTTCAAGATAGAACATATGAGATATTCTAAGCTGCTGACGAAATTTTGCTGACGGGGGGGGGGGGAGAGGGGGTCAGCGTTTTGCTGACTTTTGCTGACAAGGGGGGAAGGGGGTGAAAAATTGCTGAAAATCTGCTTACGTCATACTTGAATGGCCCCTTATCAGGAGAAGAAATTTTATAACGGTATCTAGACTTGGGGTTGCCAAAATAAGAGCGTTTTGAGAGCCCGAGATATCTGCGGATTTCTAAAATAAATAGTAAAATAAATAATACTAAGTTAGACGAGGTATCTCGAGGTTGCCGCTGTAAGTTTTAACAATCTGAGTGCGAATCTATCGTTGTGTGTGAATTTTTTGTGATTGTAATGCATATGTTTGTTACACACACATACACACACACGCACGCACGCACACACACACCAGTGATACATCCAGTTATTATGCAAGATAACCGATAACAATCTGTCTGATGCACAGTAAGTCCGAATTTTTTTTCCTAGTCATTCCAAGTTATTTCTTTCATCCAATATATATATATACCATTATACAGACCTATATCACGACTATTCAATTCAATACAACGTCTGAACTCAGCTTTGCCCTGCTTCTTTTTCTTGCATAGAAATGCGCAAGATCTGCGTTTTTCGTTCGCCAAAACTGTGCTTGACCTAATACCTGAAGCGGATTTAACGACGGGTGCACCGGACCCCCGACATCTGAAAGGTCAACTTTTCCCAATTTTCCAACAAAAACAACTTTTTCCAATTTAAAGGGCCCAGTATTTTCATATGTGTTCGGAGTAGAGTGACCATACATCTCGCATTTCCTGGGACAGTTCCGGTTTTCTTTCTTTTACTGGTCGTCCCGACTTTTGGCAAAAGTGTCCCGGTTTTTCGTTTTTTACATGACGCCTACTTGGATTTTTTTATTCTTCATTGAAGTCAAAGATTGAAATTATTTTTCAACTCATAAATTATATTGATAATTAGATCTATAAATAAGACCATCAATCTCCCACATTTGTCTTGCTGAACGTTCTATTTCGCGGAATTCAATTTAATTTACTGCAATTTGCAGTAACACTTTGTTTCCCACCATTGCGATTTTTCAGTTTTTCAGCAATATTTGGCAACTTTGTGCATTTTTGGCGTTGTTCTTGGCTATGTCCCGTATTTGGAATCCCAATTTCCCGTATTTCTCTAGAGGAAATATGGTCAGCCTAGTTCGGGGCCGCAGCCAACCTTAATCCGCTTCTGCCTAGACCGATTATATTGAAGAATTCGGTACGTAGGTACGTGCATGTAATTAATTACCATGATCTCTCACTTATACGTCCTCTCATTTATACATTTCTCTCACTTATAGGACGATTTTTTGCACTCCCGATCGAATATTTAGCATAATAATCAAATCACTTATAAGTTTCTCTCACTTATGCGTCTTTATTTTTTCCTGTTTCCTTGCATCGACGCATAAGTGAGAGAGAGATCACTGGTTTTTTTTCAAACCTGATGCATTATCACTGCAACTGCTTACAGTACAATACAATATAACGAAATTGTAATATTGTAATAAATAATGTATAGCACATTGCGGATGTTATGGGATATGACAGATACGGGAAACTGGCTGAATGAGGAGGCTCTTGAATCACCTCATTCAGCCAATTTTTCCGTCTCTGTCGTATTAACCAGGGAGAGTGATGTCTTTCGTCATATGCTATGGGATAGTCGGGTAATATGAAATATATCGGGGTTTCTTCGCTTTCAGGTATGACTGCTGAATGAAACAGTGATGAAGTACTTGAAATGGCCCCATGATGCTATAGTGTCAGTGTGTCGCTCAGTTGCCACCATACCCACGACTTTTCTATCTTTGATATTTTTTTTCAAACCGAGAACACACAGCTCTGGTATATCGTTTACTACCGACTGAATAGTGCCGGAAGTGAGAGTGTGTACCTAACAGTCTGAGTGCGTATATAGTGTTGCGTCTGGTTCTCTCTCAGTGCTGTCATCTCTATTTCAGAAGTGAAATGTAATGATCAGATATTTGTACGACTGCGGGCCTGTTGCTCTCTGTGGCGAGACTTTTTGACGGAGAGATCGGCTAGCAATCCTGCCTCGAAGTTGGGATCCACAGAAAACAAATTTCAGCCGACCACCACTGTGACGAAGATTGGGTTTGAACCCGGATCATCACGATGCGTGTCCGTCACCATGACCATTCGACTGCTACAGCAGCTCATCACCACTGCTGCAAAGGTATTTATTAATTATTGTAAAATGTGTGCCCAACTAAGCACAATGTGCATCGCAAGTGTTTAATTTTATTGTGCTTAGCTGATTTTTAGTTTGCGATTCTCTCCGGTTAGAATGAACGTAGTTTTTTCAAAGATGATGTGTCGAGTAATATGGAATAACATAAGAATTATCTGAGTGGGGCTAAAATATCTCTTCACTATGGACAGTTTAGTAAGATAAAAGAGGAAAGAGGTCTAGAAATAATGTGTGTCTTGTTCTCCGTGGGCGCAGCTTGACGGTTTTGGAGCAGATTAGGAACATTGCATTTGTGACTCTTGTAAATAGACTATGACATCACACCGCACCATCAACTACAAGAAACATGCGATGAAATTTTTATTTTTCATTGTCATAGACTCATTGAAGCCGCTGTGGTGGTCGAGTGGTGATAGTGACGGACTCGCGATGCGAGGATCCGGGTTCGAACCCCACAGTGGTGGTCGGCTGAAGTTGGTTTTCTGCGGTTCCCAACTTCCAGGCGCAAATGCGAGCCGATCTCCCCGTTAAAAAGTCTCGCCACAGAGAGCAGCAGTCCTACAACGATAAATCATTCAATCACAACACTTCACTCATAGTTAGAAAGACTAGTGGCAGATGGCAGCACTACACATAACAAGCATTACAGAGAAACAACAAAACTTCACGTCAGGTTTCACTACACGTACACGCACATTCCCGCATGTACCGATTCGTTGGGGGGTTCCGAGGGGAGGGGAGGGGAGGGGGGGGTGTGTGGTGTAGTAGTAGTAGTAGGTTGGGCCTCCAAAAAATGGCTCGGGGATCCATGATATTCTTAAGTCAGCCACCTCGTTGGGCAATTTGCCTGTTGTGGCGTTGTATTTGAATCTTGTTTTTGACCAATTCGAATTAGTTTTTATTTTTCATTCTGAACCTTCATTCCTTATTATCCGACTATCCCATATTGCCCCACGAAAATTATTTTTTAAATTCCATTTTTGTATGGTTAGAGTATTTATCTTTAAACACTGTACACATTTGCCAATGCAAAGACAAGAAACCAAATATTATATAAATACAGGTTTCAGATTTCTACCATGTTTCAAATTCGAATAATCGAAAAAATAAAAGTGGTATCTCATATTACCCGAATGTACTCTATGATTATAATAGTTATATTAAAATAATATAATTTTTTTATATTCCTGCCAATTATGAAATTTTACTAAGAAACTACTTTTTTCCCAAACGTTCGATACAATGATCTCTCAATATAACGTCCGTTTTCTATAACGAGTTGGGTGGTTATAACGAACTTAGTATATTCTTCCATATAAGACCACCAACGAGTTTTAACCATTTTCAATAAGAAACTATGAACAAATGACGAAAGAAAACGTTGATTAATTCGATATTGAAGCCTCTCTTACACGAATCAATACCGTTTCTTAGCAAATTTAAAACATTGCAGTATATATGACATGAATAATCCACTTGTTAATACAAGATATACAGAAGACTGGATGTAGTGAAGATATTTATTATATCTAGCATTGCAGTATACGCGATAATAACAAATCGCGTGAATTTTCGAATTCAGCGAAATTGAAATCAATCAAATTTCAGATAAAACTTCACTCGAAAACACATTCTTCATTCCAGAGTACCACAAGCTGTATTCCCTTTCACTTTCTCTAGAGGATAGCTCTGATGGCTTTTCATACTTTCCCCCCACATCAAACACCGACATCACGGGTTTTGAACTACACCCGCCTAGATCCAGACCACACCCACACACTACATACCATACCGAACCTCCTGATGAGTACATAAGACAACGTTTAGATTAAGACGACAGACAGTCCGCGCACATCTTCGCTCTCAAAGAAGCACCATCACCAACCAACCAACCAAGCACACACACACACACAACCTCCTCTCAACACCAAACTCTCACTTTACACTTCCTAAAACTCATATTTACGTCCAAAGTCAGTCGTCGGAATCAAATCCCAGGGAATTTTTGCTCGAAGGAAAAGTTTTAAAAGCCGTTCACACAAGATAAACCCGGGAATTTTCCCCCGGATAGCAAAAGTCATTTTAGAAACGCCATTTCTTAATTGCATTCTTCGAAGAGGGGTGGCATCGGAGAAAAGGAGAATTTCTACACCGTAAATGCTCGGAATAGCCCGAGCCATTTTCTTAAATGCAAAGTTTATTTAATTTTCTCAAACATCACAGAGAGAGAGAGAGAGAGTGAGTGAGAATTTCTCTCCTCTCTCTCTCTCTTCTGACGCTATCATCTCACTTTCCATTCTCCCCTTCATTGCCTTTGGATCAGTTAGCTGTCAATTAGGTTGCTGTGATAGTCCAAGGAATTTTAAGAGAAGAATGCTTTCTCAATTTCCTTCAGAAAGCGACGGAGAGACTTGCATCTACCCTCTTTATATATATATTTTAGACATGAATCTTTGAAAAAAGCAAGAAAAAGAAGCATTTCTCCCCGTGGAATGAAGACCATTTTCATTCGGTTTAATTTCTAGATTAAATTGGAATTGTGTTCCGAAGATTTTAAAAACAAAATGCGCTTTGGAATGAGTAATTTAGGTTCTTTATATTTCTGTACGGTGATGTAAGTGTTTCGGGAATTTTAAAGAAATTTTAATAGAATTTCTTTTTTGTTTTTGGTAGGAAATTATGTCGGTTTCAAGACATGTTACATAAGGATAAATAGTTTTCGTTATTTCGTGATTCGTCAATTATAGGGCATAAATCTTTTGAGTCTGTACGTTTTTATTTTTGACGGGAACCTGAACTAACATTCTCCCTATTGATATGTCTCCTACAGAGCCATTTTAGAGATCTCTAAATGTTTCGCGGAACCAAGTGCTCTGGAACTGTGCCACGCATCATTATACGTAATTATGCCGCGGATGACGTAGGTAATCTGGGAATGTGCCGTGGGTAACTTGAGTGATGTAGAACCGCACTGGGGGGGCCACTTGAGTGCTCTAAAACTGTGCCGCATGTCACTCAAGGGATCCCTAAATGTGCCACGGATCGCTTAAGTTTTCTGGAATTGTGTCGCGAGTCACTTAAGTGATCTGTGAATGTACCACGGGCAGCTTAAATGCTCTGGAATTTTGCTACGGGTCGCTTAAGCAATCTGTTAATGAGCCGCTTAGTTAATTTTTACAAAATTAGGTTTGAGGGAACAGGATAACCCCAGGGCCACATGGTCCGAGGGCCAAGGATTTACTATATATGGCTTAGAGGGTGGGTCGCAATGAATTTCGTAAAAACTAATTTTGAGTTCTTAGCCTTCAAATAGCATTGAAACTGACAGAAATTGATTATAATAACATAGAAAGGTGTTTTCTTCCTAAATTTCAATAAAAATATATATACGGGGTGATTATAAAAAAACTATCCCGACATATGGGCCCCTAACTATCATACCATTCACAGAAACTGAATGAAATTTTGGCATAAGGTATTTTGAGGTATGCGCTCAAGAATGATATGGAAAACAACAGTGTCACTCTAACAGTTACGGTTACAGTGAGAAAATTTCGAAAATATCAAATGGCAACACCAAGTTTTTTTGTATTGGAATGCGATCTCCATACTGAAAAACACTAAATAGCGTTGGAATGGCACCTGTAGCACGAAAATCCCCGGAGCTAGGCAAGGAAAAAGTAAAAAGGACTTTGCCGTGCACCAGAGCATTAATGTTCGTTTCATTCGTCACACCGTTTCTTCGGCTGAGATCCCACAAGGCCTGATTAGTCCTCCACAAGGTCATGTGGAAAACACAATAAAATGCTTCATTTTATGCTGCTTCTCTGTCCTTATTGGTTGTCCTCACTTTTAGCCTATCTACCGCCGGTGATTTTCATGCAACAGTTGCCGTTCGAACGCTATTTACGGTTTTTCACAATGGAGATCGCATTCCAATACAAAAAACTTGGTGTTGCCATTTGAAATTTTCGAAATTTTCTCACTGTAACCGTAACTATTAGAATGACACTGTTGTTTTCCATATCATTCTTGAGCGCATACATCAAAATACCTTATGCCAAAATTTCATTCAGTTTCTGTGAATGGTATGATAGTTAGGGGCCCATATGTCGGGATAGTTCTTTTATAATCACCCTGTATATATCTGCATTAAAAAAATACATTTTCGATCATCTGGGGACGAGTCTGCCCCCCCCCCATGACTCTCCTCACCAGCATAACACAAAACAAGCATAATTCTGTCAGCATAAATACGTTCGGAACAGGGGCGGCTGGAGTCAACCTGCCATTTGGGGTGTGGAACCCCATGTGGTTCATCTAAAGATGACCCTGGCAGAAGGCTGACAAGGCTCCAATCAAGGGGAACCTCGAAATAAGCCTAATTTTTTTTCATAAAAATGCCTCTTATCATTGTTTACTATGGAAAATATTCTCTTGTGACCATACGTCCCACATTTAAAGCATATTTTTTTGGTCCATTAGTTTATCGTACTTAATAATACCAGAAAACTTGATCCTCAAAATAGCACGGGGAGGGGGGGGGGGTAACAGCATTTCTGATTAGGTTCTGGCACAAGTAGTGTCCAATTTGAGTTGGGTCTCAAGATCTCAAGGTGTCTTCCTCTCGTGTAAGCTGGATTGTTTTGCGTCAAATCATGTCCCCTTAAGGATGGGGGCGGATAAGCCACAAGCCTGCTCCTTGCGATAGAGTGCAGGGCGACTTTTGGGTCATGCGACCCATTGCAACCGCACGGGCGTCTCTTGAGAAGGGTGCGAAATCCGAGGTGACTGAGTCAAAAAGTTTCATCGACCTAATAAAATGAAAAATAATAATAATTATAATGTCCGCACTATAGGAGCCAAATCCGAGATGAAAGGGCGAAAAAAAAAATTGAAAAATAAGTTTTTTTTGTTGGAAATCAATGGGATAAGTTGTGGGGGGGGGGGGACACAGGGGTAGGACTGACAGGGCTGTAGCTCGGGGGCCCGTGACTAACGCTATCATTTTTCTTTCTTTCACACTATAAATTAACTTTAGAAGGGGATCTCATAAACAATCTGGCTTCAGGGCCAGTGAAAGATTCCGCCGCTGTGGTGGTCGAGTGGTCATAATGACGGACTCGCATCGCGAGGATCCGGGTTCGAACCCCATCGTCGCCATAGTGGTGGTCGGCTGAGGTTGGTTTCCTGTGGTTCCCAACTTCGAGGCGCAAATGCGAGCCGATCTCCCCATTAAAAAGTCTCGCCACAGAGAGCAACAACGATTAATTATTCAATCATTACACTTCACTCGTAGTTAGAAAAACTGGTGGCAGATGGCAGCACTACACAGAAACAAACTTTACGTCAGGTTTCACTACACGTACACACACATTCCCGCATGTACCAATTCGTTAGAGGTTCCGCAGAGGAATATGGACGAGGTACATGTGTGGTTTAATAGTAGTAGTAGTGAAAGATTCCATCCTAAGGGCCCTGACGCAGGATATGGGGGCCACGGGTGGAGGATTGGAAAGAAACGCAAAAAAATAAGTCCCGCACGTGTTTCAAACACGAACACGTGGATTCAAACCAACCTTAGGTTATTTAATTCCATCAATTGTTGAAGTCCAAAGTTTCAAATCAAATTGTCTAGTCGCATAGGAGGATATTGGTCATTTCAGAAAATATTCCTTCCGTTCGTTCTTTTCCTATCTTTCTCCAAGACTGACGTATTCCAAGTCCCTTCTTTGGGGGAAAAAAAAAAAAAATTCGGATTTTTTTATACAGGATTTTCCAGGAACGCGGAGAAAATGAAAAACAGGAGAAGAAAACGGCCCCGTAAAAAAAAAAAAAAAGTGAAATCTTTTCCAGGGCATTTTCCAAATCTTTATTTCCTTACTATATACGTATTTTATTTCTATATATTTATTCACATCTTCTCCCTATATATGTATATATATATTTTTTTCTCCCCGTCCGTCTTTATGGTATCTGCCATACAACGGAGGTCTACGTTCAGGAACGTGTGCTTCCGAAAATGTGCTCACATTGGAAGTTTTGTGGAAAAAAAAAATAACGGTAGTTCTCCTGGAATAAGGGACGGACGGACGGGGGTGCAGCGGGATCCGGAACGTTTCCCAGAATTTCCCAGAAATACTATACATACTGGATGAACGGACGGACTAGCTGGATGGTGGTGGAGTGGAAGTTTCGGACAGAAAATAGCTTTCGAATGAGCTTTAAACTTTGCTTCGAGATTCTGGATTTTTATTTAAGTTATATATAAAAAAAATTTTTCCTGTTTTTTATTTTGACTCAATGTTTTTATTTTTCTGGAAAAAAACTGGAATATCATATTCCATTTTTTATTTTAGATATGGCTTATTCAAATAGCGGTCATTCGGTTGGAAGTTACTTTTTTAAAAACAGAGGATACTCATTAGAAAGTAATTTGAGAATTCTTGGAAAACTCTCTCTCTCTCTCTCTCCCGTTCTTTCGAAGACATAAAACTATTTTAAATACTTATACCAGAATTTCCGAGAAATTTTAATTTGCGTGCAAGTCTTGCGTCGGAAATGATGTTGTGAGTTCAAAGACTAGTGTGTGATTGAGAAGACTCATTCTCTCGTATGATGCTTATGATTTTCGTCTGTATGTATGTATGTACTCTCGTGCAATGTGTGTCTAATGATTCAGCCGCCGCGAGCTGAGATGAAACCATTTCATTGATTATTTTGTAAGTCAGTCATTATAGTTAGCTGTATTTATAGTTCCGTTTGTCTCGGTGCAATTATGGACTCGTTGGACATCTATAATGCGGGGTGGCTATAAATGAACTGACGCTACTGGGACAGTGTAGCGTCTATTCTGATGGTATATGAATACGAATCATAGGTTCCCAACCATTTTTGTCCCATCGCCCCCTTCTTCAGAAATTTTTTTATACCCGTAAGCTTCTACCGCCCCCTTGGAACATTCCATCGCCCCCAGGGGGCGTTAACGTCCACGTTGGGAATCACTGGTTTATATGGACGATTTAGAAAAGGAAGATGCCTAAGAAAGGAAAAAATGACGCTTAGTATCGCAGTTATATTTTTCCCATGGTGTATAATAATATACATACCAATTTTCAATGATATACGTCCACCACAACGGGCGCTGCATAGGTCGAAGTAGCGTCAGTATAATTCTACCACATGGAAGAGTTGATCAACTTTGCCCAAGAATATTAAGAAGACACCAAGGAATAAGACACACGAAAATACAAAAAATCCTAATGCATTTCGACACCGATGGGTGTCGTCTTCAGAAAATATTTTCCCTCTGAAGACAACACCCATTGGTGTTGAAATGCATTAGGATTTTTTGTGTTTTCGTGTATTTGTCGTATTCGTTGGTGTCTTCTTAATAATTCTGCTACTACTGAACCTTACGTGCACCTTATCCATATTCCTCTGCGGAACCTCTAAACGAATTGGTACATGCTGGAATATGCGTGTACGTGTTACGAACTTGATGTGGAGCTTGTTTCTGTGTAATGTTCGCTGTGTGCGGTGCCGCCATCTGCCACCATTTTTTTCTAACTACGAGTAAAGTGTAATGATTGAATAACTGTGTCGTTGTACGCCTGTTGCTCTCTGTGCGGGAAGATCGTCCCGACAAAATTACTGCTTTACACAACAGGGAGGAGTGAAATTACTCTTTCGGATGAGACTGTATAGACGCATTTCATTAAAACTTTGTATAGACCTACATACGTTCTTTGTACCATGGGTAAAAGATAACTGCTGTATGAAAAGCCCCACATTTTCACCTGGTGGTCAAAAATCGAACTTTTTTTTTCTCCCATGGTCCATATATTCTATATATGCCAAGTTTCATCAAAATACCTCTATCAGAATAGGTGCTACATACGTCTGGGTAGTGTCATTATTAATTGCATTTCTAATTGGGTTGCTATATTTTTGAAACATATGACATCCATATTCTTATGGGCATCTTTTCCTCGGCCACCTCGTTGGGCATTTTGCCTGTTGTGGCGTTGTATTTGTATTTGTCAGTTTATTTATAACCACCTTTGTAATTGGAGTTTCCAGAGGTCATTCGCTTGTCATATTGAGGTTATTCAATTTATCTTTAAAACTTATTCACTTCAATGATAGTCATTTGATGTTTGAATCGGTGCATACATATGAGGATTGAAAATGCAATTTCTAACAGCTGCACATATTCATTTGAAGTCGATATTAAAGCTCTTACTCGTCAAATGTGACTAATAGTCCAGTTTTAACGACAGAGAGTGCTGTTTGCCTTGGCATGCTTGAAAAATGGCACATGCGTACCTTCCTTGGATTAATAAATCCGTTCAGTATAAGTGAAACTACGGCCCCAAATGTTCAATATGGAAATAAAATGGGCAATTTTAAACCTTGCCAAGCCAAATAGTGGAAAATAAGAATTGGAAAATTTAGAAAAACGAGAAGTGGGAGATATAAAAAAATGAGAATAGAGAGAGAAAAATGAATTTAAGCATTGTAAGATAGAAAAAATAATTATTGAATTATAAATAAGAAATGGGGAAAATAATTAACCATTGTAGAATAAGAAATGGGAATAAAGTTAAGAGTGTGTAATCAATGAAAAATTAGAAAAAATATGATAAACATTGAACGGTGTGAAATAAGAAATGGGTAAAAATTAATTAAAGTAGTAAAATAAGAAATGGGGGAAACATAATGGCTGTAAAATAAAAAAATGGGGAAAAAAATTAAACGTAAAACAAGAAATGGGAGGGGTTTTAGGCATTGCAAAATAAGAAACATGGATTCAAATAAGCGTTGTAAAATACGAAATAGGAAAGAATAATTAAGCATTGTAAAATCAGATCATATTTTATCGAGAAAAATATGCCAAAAATCTGGAATCCGGAATATCATCACCAAATTCATACCTGGTATCGTCGAGAGCGTCCGGGAATCGTGTTTACGTCGTTGTAGACCGTGCAATGACGTCAGCGGCCTCCACTTCCAACAACTCTCGTTGAAATTAATCAAATAAATCTTTTTTGTACTTATTATATTATACTTTTTGTTCCTCTTGATGCCTACTAACAACCCTCTGAGATTGTCGGTCCATTAACAGAAACACCCTGTATTCCCTATCCGACCCATGGGCGGAGATACAGGAGGGGGGCGTGGGGGGCCCCAGCATCAAAGGTGAAGTCGACTGATCTAATGCATATATGTGTAGATGAATTGACAACATCATCATCGTGCCCCCCCAGCAATAATGACCGTGCTTCCCCAGATTTCCAGGTCTATCTTCGCCTATGATCCGACCGTTATAGCGTTGACACATCTGCAGTAGGTTGATAACCGGGGTTTTGACTTTATATGGGTTCAGGTAATTTAATAAATTTTTACAAAATATTATTTTAAATATATTCGGGTTTGTCAAATCGATAAATTACGTAAAACCCATTCCCAAACAAAACACGAACATTCCAGTCAGAGAGAGAGAAAGAGAACCTGTGCCGATAATTTTTTCATATTATTTAACGAGGTTCCCATATAGTAGATAAGCATGCGGAAAGCCCACGCAAAACCCCACCCAAAAAGGGGGGTTAACTCAGGTTCAAAAGCATTTGGAATGAAAGATGTATTGCTCAGTCACAACTCTCCGCTCCGCATTTACAGTTCATTCGCGGAGTGATTTACAACTACGCCATTGTCTCTCCGCGAGAATCCGTTATCTTAAGTTGACAAGATGCAGATGGAGGTTGGAAAATGGGGGGGGGGGGGTAAAGACTAACGCATGTGTGTGCAAATCGTTTTCAACTAAAAATGGTCCTCGTTCGATATTTTAAAATTTTCTGTTGAGCATTTCACAGCGAGAGAGCGCAGTTTACATCCTCGCTCCAAGCGTTTTGTTTTATAATTTATGGACGAGGTTAATTATGAATGAATGAAAACGGGGCGGAGGCGCTTGTTGCAGCTTTCGCGAGATATTACATTGCCGGGGCCCCCGCGAGTTTGCCATCTATCTATCCATCCATTCATTATGATGGGTTCAAAACAGAAACACAAATCTGGAAGGAATCGCTCATTTTAAACGCATCGGAATCGTTTTGAGAGCTAACGATCGTTATTCTGAGAGAGAGAGAGAGAGAGAGAGAGAGAGCGCCAGAAACTGAAAGAGAAACTGTTGGAAATTATTATCAGTCCTCCCTCTTTCGTGTGTGCACTGTATGTACGTACATACACAGCGAACGATTTATTCTGCTTTACATGCGTATGGATCGTTACGGGCAAACGACCATTGATTGGTTCGTTAGGGTGATGTAAAACTGTGCCTTCGAAGTAAGATATTCGGAAGAGAATAGAATGAGTCTTGTACCATCATTCCAAAATTGATATTCGTAATCCCGATTGAATTTCTCAGTTACGGATAATTTCTTGGTTACTACTGCCGCTTTTAGTCATGTGATCACAGTGACAGCCTCTCATCGCGAGACCCTGTGGCCACTGAAAGCTTACTGTGGTGCTTAAACTGTGAGATACTTTTTAGATAGTCTCGAACTAACGCTACATGCATTCGATGCGTTAACAGAACAAGTTTACGAAGTCCGAAGATCCAGGGCTCAAATAATGCCGGGTCCCTCCTGATACCTTACTATACAGCTACTCTGATACCTACTCATAACTTATTAAGCCCCGTTAACATGTTTGCAATAAAATATCCCCGGAAGTTACCCGTGACTGGGATTTTACGCTACAACCCGTTTACGTGGTGTTTAGTATATGCCGGTATTCCCCTTCTTCTTTCCGGAAGTCTTCACTGGTAACGTGGGTTGAACGGAAGTGGTTGGTTCAAGATGGCTGACGAAGGAGCTTACAGTAGTTTTCGCGGTGCAAAGGATTATGAGAGAGGAGGTCGAAGTCACCAACCATTATTCAGCAACAAAGATGGGACCAAAACGTATTAAGAATTTTAATACGCTTTGGATGGGACTCTTTTGACGGATCTTTGACCCTCCTTTCCCCCCCCCCTCCATGAGGGAAAAAAGTTGCCATGCAGGTAATAATCACCAAAGCGGCCCCCAATCTTGAAAATGTTGAGAAAGTTGAGAAACACTGCTCTAGATCATTCTTTTGGTCATTCACGTGCTTGCACGCACTCTAGGTCACTCACCGACTTGGGGTTTGTAGTAGCTTTGTAGGTCATTCTTTTGGCCATTCACAAGCTTGCACACGCTCTAGGTCACTCTTTTGGTCATTGAGATTCTTTCACAATATCGAGGTCACTCTTTTGGTCATTCACATGCTTGCACGCACTCTAGGTCACTCTTTTAATCACCTACAAGCTTGCACGTGCTCTAGGTGACTCACTGACCTGGTCCCTCGCTCTGTAGGTGATTCCTTTTGGTCATTCACATGCTTGCTCACGCTCTAAGTTGCTCTTTTGCTAACTCACGCGGTTGCAAACACTCTAGGTCACTTTCTTAGTCACTCACTGACCTACTCCCTAGGTGTCTGGGCGAGGTAGATTTATTGAGGGTCATAAATTCTTCTCCGATTCTACTAATTCTCTCTTGGCCAATCATTCTTCAAATTTGCCTCCTATCTGAACTTGCTGCCCTGGGTTATAGCTCACCAAGCCGACATGACATAGGTGACCCACAATCAGGCTTAATAATTAAATTCTAACTCTTAGAAGCGCCACTTATCGGCGGTTTTTGAGTTTTATTTTTTCCTGTCTTAAAAGAATTCCTGTGACCTAACAATGCTAACCCTGCAAACCATGCTATACTTTAGTTATTGTTTTTATTCATTTTTAAAGTTTCTACGGAGTTTCTCCCCACCCTGTATAATGCACACAAATTAATAATAAATTAATAATTAAACTTGAAATTTTGTAATTACAATCTTATATATAAATGTGAAAGTATGTATGTATGTATGTATGTATGCTCTTTATACAAATCTACAGTTATAGACCGATCGTCGCCAGATTTTGCATATATACCAAACAGGTCCGGGATTGAACCGTAGGCTACTTTAAAAGTTCGTCAGAGCTGGGAAAATGCCCGAAATGGGCGAAAAACTGTCGGGCAACAATAGTTTTGGGGCCTCAACAATCACTTTCGGAACGTTTACTTTGGTTACCGTGGTTTCCAACAATGCGTTTCAGACGTGTATGTATGCCTTTACAATGGTTTGTCGCACCTTTAACTCTGTTATTATAACAGTTTATTCCTTTATAACGGTTTGTAACTTTTCCAATCCTCCCAGTAATTGAAGAAAACCCGGGAAGAGCGTCGGCTATTTCTGCTAGCCAATATACAGGGTATCCTGTAAGTGCTAATGCGGCCTTTATCTCATCAACCGCCCCTAGTATAGGTATAGTTTCAATTTAGAAAATGCTTAAAACGCGTTTGAATAATATTCGCTGGACATGGGACGTCACTAATAGCAGAGAACAACAACTACGGTGACAAAACTGAGAATAAAAATGTTCAACTCCAGCTGCCAGTCGTTAAATAATTATTAAGGTATATATATATAATTTTTTTACGGGGCGGGCAACGTCGCCGGGTATCAGCTAGTGATAATATAAAACTTAAAAACAATTTTATCTGGTTAGGGCCGTTCTTACTAGATGCGGGGCTCTGTAGCCCGATTCTTTTCTTCTTCTGAGGGGAATAGGAAATTCAGAATAAATGCGAGAAATAATTCCAGCACCCATGAAAATTACAGAATATATGACTGTCTCAGACTTGGTGAAAATTTCGAATAAATCATATAAAATATCAGAATCAATATAAATTCCGAGATTAAACGAAAGAAATATTTTCAGAATTGACGAAAATTTCCCGAATTTATTAAAATTCAGGATCTACTTAAGGAAAAAAAAAAAAAAAAAACAATTCGCGAGATGGACTTCCGGAAATTCCAAAACTATACAAAAATAATTCTTTCTAGATGAAAATGGAAATTTTTCCAAATTTACGAAAATTCACCAGAATTTATGAATAAAATTACGTTATCTTGAATGGTCCCCCCCCCCCAAAAAAAAAAAAACACAACTCATGGCCCTGTGCGACAGACAGTACGTTATTATTTTGCCCCCAATGCTAGTTTCGCTAAATAATTAATTGCAAACAACCTAGCATATATGCCAGTGATTCCCAACGTGGGCGTTAACGCCCCCTGGGGGGAGGGGTGATGGAATGTTCCGGGGGGGGCGGTAGAAACTACGGGTATAACATAGGATCCTAGGGGTTAGATTGCTTTGGGGGCGATAAGAGAAAAAAAATTCTCAAGAAGGGGGTGATGGGACAAAAAAGGTTGGGAAACTATGATATATACGGTATTTTAAAGGCAAATAGGGAGCAATTCGGTAAAGTTACCATTATGAGTTTTGCAACATAGATGGCGCTTTGATCATTCAATAAAGAGAGCTCCTGTCTGTGCTTTCCTGTAGCGCACAGTTCCCAACCTCTTCTGTCCCACATCGCCCCCCTCTTCAAAAAAATTTTTTCTCCCACCGCGCCCAACGCAATCTAACCCATAGAATCCTATGTTATACCCGTAGCTTCTACCGCCCCCTGCAATATTCTATCCCCCCCCCCACAGGGGGCGTCGCCGACGTCGGGAATCACTGCTGTAGCGCAAGAGTGTTTACTGTTCAACCTTTAGGGGAGTGCGGGCAACACCTTCTATAGCACCTTCAGGGCCGGATTATCTGGTCTCTTCTGCATTTTGCAGGACAGACCAGGATGACAAGTTATTTACAACGCGTAAATTCGTACGATTTTACTCGCTGCTACTAAACTCGCTCTGTGCAATTAGAATGGCCATAACATTACCAATAGGCAGGGCTAGAACTTGGGGGAGGGGGAGCAGGCTAGTCTAGTGCCCCGGGTGCGAGACAAGAGAACAAATTTAACCCTTTAACCTCTCCTTGAACATTACGAGAGGGCGCCTAAATGAGTAGTTGCGGCCCTGCTAATACCTACCTTATTTCTGATGAATCACCGTTATTGGGTGTTTTTTCTTTTAAATATATTCCCGAGTTTGTAATTTACACTCTAGCTCTTATAGCTACTTATACCTCTCTATAGCTGGTGTTGATGCGGCTCACTTCATCGGTTTGTAAACCTGTCGCGGACTACTTGAGTGATGTGGAACAGCACCGCGGATCACTCGAGTGATCACTTAATTGATCTAGGAATTTTTCACATTTCATATTGCTGCACCGCAAGGGCTCTATCGCCAATTGCCAATTTTAGCCATTGCCCCGGATGAGGGACTATGGGGGTGTCGGGTGGTTTATTACGCATATAAAAATTGCAATGCATTACATGCACGACAATAAAACGCATAAAAAAGAAGTTGCGAATAGTTTAAATTCACAATAGCAAAAAAATAAAATGAATTCGAGTCCATGGATTTGTAGCTCTAGTGAGCCCTTTGTTGTTTGCCGTGACCAGAACAATTCCTAGACCACGTCTACTATTCTCGGCTTGGTGGCTCCTGTGAGCCCTTTGTGTCGCTGTGGCCAACCCATTTGCTGGTCCACGTCTTTTTCTCCTGTCACGGCTTGATGGCTCTAGTGAGCTCCTACCGTGGGCAGGACAGGTCCTGGACCACGTCTACTCTTTTTTGCTCGGTAGCTCGGGGGAGCCCTTCGTATCGCCAGGCCAAGTCTTGGTACGCGCCTACTTTTCTTGGCTTGGTGGCTCGGGTGAGCCCCCTTCGTATCGCTGTGGCCAGGCCAGGTCCTCGTCCACATCTACTATTCTCGGCTTGCATCTGGGAACATGCCGTGGCCGACTTGAGCGAACCGTAACTGGGCCGCGGATAACTACGATGTGGAACTGCACTGTGGAAGTGTTCTGAAACCAGTGGCATCGGAGCCGAGGGTTCTCGAGCACTCCCAGAATCAATTCAAAAATGAAAATTTCCAACATGAAACTGAAGTCGAGCATCCACAGGTCTGAAATACTTCCTACGCCCCTGTTATATTGCACTGTTTGCGTTTCATGATCAGTCCCTGCCGTAAGTGGAGAAGAAAGATGGCCGAATTTCTCGTGAAATTTCGTTTTGAAAAGAGAATTTCGCGAATGGAAAACAAGATAAATATATTGTAGCCCAAGGCAGCTTTACGGGCTGCTGACAGAGATTAATGCTAGAGATTAGTGCCGCGGATAAGTTGCCTTCGCTAGTTGCTGCGAAGTACCCAGCACTGAGCTCACGTCGTCTTCGCCTTGGTTTCTGTACTTAGGTAGAGGTATTGATCAGTCTATGGAAAAAATGGTTACTCAAAGACAACCATCGGTGATATGTTTTTATATAATAATATATAAAACCCTCTTCAGGTATACACGATTTAAGGTGACTTAAGTAGCTCGCGGCACATTTTCGGATCCACCTTCGGATCCATCGAGGCACACATTTCCAGATAATTCAAGTGGCCCACGACACATTTCCCAAACCAATGAAGTAACCCGCTCTCTCCGAAAGACAGAGCACCCTCACTATAGGCAGTTCTCAAGACAGGTTGAAGACCCCTGATCTAAGTAGTAGTGGTTACACACTTTTTCAACATAAGAATCGCTATTATCGGGATCTCACAAACAATATAACAAGCTGTAGGAAAAATCCTTTTTAAGGATAGCGTTCCATCAGAACCCATTACTGAAAGCATTCCCGAATCCACACAACACGTGGCACGGGCGTAGATAACGGGCAAAGTACACGAGCCTAAAAGAACAAACACTGAACAATAAAACAAGCGCATCATAATCCCCCCCGTCAACATCTCTCAAATTTCATATTTACACCGTACACATCCATTAAAACATTCTTCATGCGAAGCAAATATAAGTTGTAGTACTGAAGGATATTTACACATACTCCTCCCGAACGACAATACACGTGTAATATACGCGCTGGATATATTTATTTATTGCGAGGCGGTAGTTTCTTTGCATTTGTATCTCCATTGAAAAATGAGGATTTACTTAATGTGGGAATTATTAAATATATGGTTTTTTAATTTGGTCTTTTTGAGTTGGAAATATTCAAAAAGAGATGTAGGAATATCGAGATTTCTCTCTCGAGTGAAATTGCTTTCCTCGAGAATTTTCGAGAGCGTTTTCAACAGCTATTAATTATTGCATCGGAGCAAAGAGAGAGAGAAAAATTTGTTCACAAAAGTGGAGGTTTTTAATGAATCCTCCGTCTTTTCAGGAAGTAATTTCCTGCGCGTGTGTGTGTGTGTGTGCGTTGTTTGCTTCACTCGATCCTCTCTTTTTGGAGGATAATATACACAGTTGTACGTCTCTTTTTGGAGTCTTTAACTCATCCTAGTGTTGTAGAGGGAAAGGTACAGTGTGTGGAGGTGTGGGACGGGGGGGGGGGCCCTCACCCCGCTAAAGAACACTTCAAAAATACTTGAAACGGCAGTTTCGAGATCTCTAAACACATCTGGAAAGGATGACGGAAAGGATATACGTACTTCAAAGTAGAAATTTACTATAAAAAAAAAGAAGATACTTTTACAAGGAGGGATGGTGATGGGTTGATGGGACGAAACTCCCTTGATGTTGGATGAGGAGGAGGAGGATATTGGAGATGTTGAGAACATGTGTTAACCTTTTTTTTTTGAAGTGTTGACCTAGGGAGGCTGCTGGTATGTACTCTCGGTACTCTCTGCGCAGGTCGTGTGTTGGTATGATTTAACGCTCGATTGGAGTTATATAGGGTGGTTCTAAATTCTTGGGGCAAACTTTACTATGTAAGACTCGTAAACGAGCATTTTTGATCGTAGAATGTGCGATCGAATCGCAATAGTTAAGGTAGAGGGTGTTTTTAGAGAGTGTTCAACACAGCATTTCACCGTAAACAGATATCATATTTTTAAGACGGATTTGCTCCGATATGTGCTATCAAACCATTTTGGTGCACCATACGCACCTTCGGATTGGATTGGAGTTTGTCTTTTTTATTGGTGCAAAGATCGTCAAGGTTATGCTGCGCCAAACAATGATCGAGTGGGTATAATGACTTGTGGTAGAATTTGCGTTGCCCCAAAGGTTGCAACCTGTGAGAAGGGCTACCACATTACAATATCCTTCACTGTTGTTTGGTTGATTGTACTTATTGCAGCAAATGCGTCAGAAAAATGTGATGTTTTCTTTCGATGAAGTATTTTGTTGTGCACTCTCCGAAAACCACCCTCTGCAGCAGTGATTCTTAACCTTTGGAAGCCCGCGGCCCGGTTTTCATTTACTTTTGTAAGTAGAAGTCCCAGTCGAATATGCAACTAACGGGAAATGAATAGGGAAAAAGATAACGGCCAATCTCACTCGCGGCCCGGTGTGAATGATGTCAGGCCCCGGTACCGGGCCGCGGCCCAGTAATATGAAAAACGTATAACGAATAATGTATAACGAAAAATGCTTGTTTACGGATATCACTTCTTAAAGTTTGTCCTATGAATTTAGAATCAGCCTGAATGTACTACAGTCGGATTTCAGTATAACGTCAGTTTTGCAAGGTCCTTACCAGCAAAATTGTTCTATTTTTCCTCAATTACAGTCAAACTCGGTTATAACGAGATGGAAAATTCCACAACATTTTATCGTTGTAACCGAGGTTGAAGTTTTCAAGATCTTCTGACTTTGAAAACTAATCAGATAGAATTAAATACTGAGCAAGAAGTTGAAATTTGTTAACTATCACAGTTACCATATTTTATCGAGAAAATTGCGGGACATAAATACGGAACATCGCTTATTCAGAAAGCAGGCAGACCTATAACACGATACTCACACATAATGAGAATTCAAGCGCTTAACCATCTTCACTTCAAAATATGATGACAGGTGGCAGCACCAGCAAGAGATCACGAAACAAGCGCAACCCCGACAACTTAAATACGTTTAGGGCCACACACAACTCACAGCACACTTTCCGGCATGTGCCGATTCGTAAGAAATTCCCCAGAGGAATGTGTACGAGGTGCATGTGCGGTTAAATAAGAGTAGTAGCCTATTGCGTGACTGATAATCGAATGACGAATTGATTATTGATTATCGAATAATGAATTGATTATCGAATAATGAATTGATTATCGAATAATGAATTGATTATCGAATAATGAATTGATTATCGAATAATGAATTGATTATCATCGAATAATGAATTGATTATCGAATAATGAATTGATTATCGAATAATGAATTGATTATCGAATAATGAATTGATTATTGATTATCGAATAATGAATTGATTATTGATTATCGAATAATGAATTGATTATTGATTATCGAATAATGAATTGATTATTGATTATCGAATAATGAATTGATTATTGATTATCGAATAATGAATTGATTATTGATTATCGAATAATGAATTGATTATTGATTATCGAATAATGAATATTGATTATCGAATAATGAATTGATTATCGAATAATGAATTGATTATTGATTATCGAATAATGAATTGATTATTGATCATCGAATAATGAATTGATTATTGATCATCGAATAATGAATTGATTATTGATTATCGAATAATGAATTGATTACTGTACGTTCTGAAAATTTAACACGGAATAATACAGAATAACACAGTCCAATAATAAAAATATTGTACATATTCTAAGATAAATTTCATACTGTCTAACTCAATTGCAGGAAACATGAAGTCATATACACTGTACATTATGGATACATGCAATTTTAAGCCTCTTAGCGGCACAGACGAGGTATATAGCCTGTTAAAAAGTCTCTTATTTCAGCATTGAAAAGCCCAGATATTTTGTAATTTTGTATAGGTGATTTCTCAATAGATGACTTTGACATACACCCCTTAAATATACAGTCAAACCTCGTTAATGAGTCACTCTTGGAAGAGCAAAAATATGACTTAGTAAGTGGAGCGACTAGTAGTAAGCCATAGCTGGGCCTATTCTTGCCTGAGGACAATTGGGACTTCCAAATAGTGACCCGGTAAGCCCAGCACTGTGAACGGAACGTGTTCTGTTTGATTACTCCCGTCGCAGTGGAGGCTCTGTGTGTTTTCACCTGTGTGTGTGTATATATTGCATATTTTGTAAGAAAAAGAAAGAGAAGCAAAACTACTCAGCACTGACTGTGGACTCCTCGTTTCCCGTCACAGTGGAGGCGTTGTATATATTTTGTACGTATCGTGTATTTAAATCATTCGAATCTTCCACCTCAACATGCCAACTTCATCTTCTTACTTGCCACACAAGTCTTCTCCTAACTTCTTTTGAAATCGCAAGCTGCGGTCCCCGGCCCTTATGTGCCACTGGGCGCACGTGCAGTTTTTCTCCCTGGTCATTCGGTTCAGCTATCAATTTTAGCCAAATGGCTTGTACGTTAAATCGACTTGATAGCTGTCTTCATAGGGAGAACGACGCGAGTGATTTGATACTTGTGAGCACAGGGCAAGGGGGGCCGCTATTATTAATCTTTGCCAACTTTTTCCGGCACAAGCCTGCCTCTTTTGAGGTAAAGGAAGTAAGTTGCTTTGCAACTTTGCGTCCGGGGTTGTGAGCGGTTCTATATGGAAAATTATGATTATTTTTTAACTAGGATAGATAGTACGGAGGCCGGTCGGTTGGTTGAAAGTATTCTGAATTTTGGACTTGGAAGGCCCATTTTTAACTATTCCCCCCCCCCCCTTCTACAACCCAGTCAACTTTCAGATACAGTTGCCTTGAAACAACAAGAAGCTACGAGACTGTAGGAGCTTCGAAGATGTCTGGGACTTCGGTAAATCTTGCTTTAATAGGTCCTTTATACTGATTCTTTTGCTTGAGAAATGCTGAGGAATTTTTATGATATTCCTGAACAGCAAACGGGATATCCATTAATGATGGCGTAAAAAGCAATGATTGAATCTCGAAGGGATTCAAAGGCAAATTAATTAACTCCTGAAACTATCCACAAAAATTCCCTCTCCTTTATTTATTAACAGGCAACTCAGGAAGCACTTCATCAGCATTATATATACATACGTACTTACTATTACATACATTTTTTGGCATCATAAGTTGCGTGCGTGTGTGTGTGGTGTGTGACTGTGTTGAATAGATCGGCTCAATAACTAATGTATGAGACAGAAATTCGCTGGCTAAGGAGTGTATTATATCCTTTGATATATATTTTTTCTTATGGGAGGGCGGAAAATTCTCTCAGAAGCTAATTTAATTATTTTAAAAAGCTATTAATCGGGATTATAATTAAGATTTGCGGTTTACGTGTACGCGATGGAGAGAGAGAGCCTTTGAAGTGGAATTTTTGCTGACGTAAAAGAGAAAAAATAAAACGATTATTATATATATACGCTATCAGCCGCTTTTACTTTACGTAATCGTTTTCATCACATTAAGTGCCATAACATGTGTTTATTTTTCCTTGAAGTCACAGTTTGATTTAGCGTAAATTTGTAAATGGAAGCGCGTATTTGATAATGAAATAATTATAAGTATAACATGTGTGGCAAGGAGGGTTTTAATTTCTGTGATATGATTTCTTATTCGTAGAGAGGAGTCATATGGAACCTGATGGATACTTTCAGTGGAACTTTCCCTCCCGTTCATGGGGATCCCCGGTCCCGCGGCTTTGTTGTATTTTACTCCCCGTTAGCGGATGCTCTCAATAGCGGGCAGTAAAATCAAGAAACTCCCTTATTGTACAACCTCTGACAATAAAGTTCGGTGAATAGTCCTGTAATATTAACGTAGATGAAATGTTAACGAAAGTTACCTTACTGTCCTTCGAAATAGTCACCTCCCATTACTATGCACCACTGAGATCTCCTATACATGTCCTGGAAACTTTGCAAGAAGTCTTCTTTTGGGATGGAGTTCAAAAACCTCGTCACGTTTCGTTGGATGTCAGGAATATCATCAAATCTCTTCCCTTTCAAAGCGAGTTTGAGTCGTGGGAATAGGAAGAAGTCTGGAGGATTGAGATCTGGTGAGTATGGTGGATGTTCAATTTGCACCACCCTCTTTTTTGCCAGGAGCTGTTTGGCGAAATTGGCTGTGTGAGGGCGAGCAAGAAACCATGAACCTTGCTGTGCGTACTGAGGTCGTACCCTGCGTAGACGTTTCATGGAACTTGTCAAAATTTCAATGCACCTTGCAGCATTCATCGTCGTTCCCTCAGGTAGAAATTCCTTGTTGATTTTCCTGTTCTCAGTTAAGAACCAACGCACTAAACAAGCACTTTGTAAAACAAGTCTTTCACGGAACACAAACGACGCTCAACTGAACAACGGTGGCGGCAGATGGTCAACACCTGCCGCTACGCATGTGCAGCGTTTTGCTTCGCCAGTGTTGCCAGATCGGCCGTTCTGACTTCATTCACCGAAATTTATTGTCAGAGGTTGTATATTCTGTGCAAATTTATCGTATTCAACCAAGATTCTGTTCAATTCCAAGCTCGTGTTGGCGGATATGATAAATCGTTAATTAATTACTGAATTAACTGAAACATAACTATGATCCAGGATGGTGAATATCCAATGATAATATGTCGGTTTTGTTTGTTGATGCGTGTGAAGAAAGACAACATTACAAGCCTGATAATCTTATGGATTTTTTCATCTTCTTCAGCCAATTGCGACCTAAGCCAAACGCCGTTTGAATGTGAAAGTCGTATACATGAGGTTCCACTGTATGTCGTAGCTCCTCATAAGCGGACACTCCCTGTTAGTGGAAAAACTTTTCAGTCCCACGTGCGTCCGTTATCGAGAGGGGTCTACTATATTGGAAGAGGTATTTGGACGTAACATATATGACCATTTTGCAACTAAGGTGTCAGCTATTGCGATTCCCCCCAACAATTGCTAATTTTATTCATAATGTAAAAACCATCTGTATCATATCAACCCAAACCCATTCTCTTGTATAGGCCTCGGCCGACAATATTGTATAAAATAAATAAATATAAATAGATAAAGGCCGCTACACAGTACTCTGGCGTCACGTGGGAACACGTCAACTCAGAGTAGTGTGTAGCGGCCTTAACGAACAGTTTCAATATCGATAACCTGTGCGTGAGACGAATCTGCCGCAGGGACGTCTTAAGAGTATCGTAGACTCCCCCCCCCCCCGGGCCAATCGATTTTTCTGAGGCCCTACCAAACAAATTTTCGAAAATTTCAACCAGATCTAATTTTTGTGAGGCCCCTCTTCGCTTGAGGCATCCCGGGACGTGCCCGGGTGGGCCTATGCCTTAAGACGGCACTGATCGGTCGTCCGGAAATTTTTCATACAAATGTCCCATTTCTTCTCGAGTTTTAAGCAAGGCTTTACTGGAATTTCATTTTTCATTGAAATAAAAAATGAACGTTATTTTTACACATTATAAACTATATTATGATAATTTTTAGAGACTAAAATACAGATATTCATTTCATATATTTGTCATGTTCCGCGTATTTTCCGGTAAATACAGGGCGTGAAATAAATTTGTAAGTAGTTGAAAAATTAATAACAATTTAAGGAATTTGTATATTTGAATTAAGCTTGTGAAAAAGTTATTCTCATGAAAGGGGAATACCAATGTCGTTAGATAAAAGCAAATCAGAGTCCTATAAATTACAGAGCGTAATATTAATGGCTCATTTCTCTGACAGAGCGATCGAAGAAAGGTTCTGTGAAGGAATTCCACGATTTGCTTTCCATGCAGCGTGATCTATGGACAAAACTGGAATTAAATATTTTTTGAACCTGAAGAAATTTCCTTTCGTGAGAGTGACTTTTCCCGCAAACTGCATTCAAATGTACTTAATTCCTTCAACTTTATCAATTTTAAAATTATTTACGGATTTATGGGACACCCTATACATTAAAAGGAATAATTTCGGGGGAAAGAAACACAATAAGCTTCCAAAAAAAGCATTTTAGTGGAAAGCATTGGCATTCATGATACCTGGTAGCAGTTTATATTAAAATATTTTAAAATTATTTTCCTAGTACAGAGTGGAACAAAAACTTGAACACAGTCAGACGCAGAAAATTTCATAGTATTTTGAAAATTTAAAAATTCGAAAATACGTTTTATGGAAAATTTGCGTCCACCAACCAACCCAAGATTGGCCGAAGCAATCGCAATATAAAGAAGGACACGGCTGGACTCCCGGTTGTGCTAAAAAAAAAAAAGACCGCCAAGGAAACAGAAACAAAAGTAGAATTGGAAGTAGTTCAACAGAGAATTTTTCTTTCGTAACGCCAGTCCCGATCTTCATTAGGAATGTCCACAGCTGTGTGTTCTTCCGATACATACGCCACTGTCACCACAGTAATAAGTGCGTCTCGAGGCCCTTTTTTTCCTGGTTTTTCTCCTCTATTTGTTCTTAGCCATTACTTTGTCAATTCGACCATTTCTTTTGTGTGAACTGTTTATTTCTTTTCCGACATATTGTGTTTTTTTCCTCCTCTTCGAACATTTCTTAAGTCTATTTTTGCTCTTTTTCCCGTCTTGTGGAGAAGATCTTGGGAAAGCGTCACGAAACAAAACAAAAAAAAGGAGAGAGCTTTTCTATGTATCATTCTTGAAGTAAGGGAATGTAACATTTCTGAGAAATGACATTCTTGTGTGTGTGTTCCGGGAGATCGTGATCTGATCCAGGACGGGAGAGAGAGGGGAAAAAGACAGAGATTATAAGCGGAGATAAAAAACTATTTCCTTTTCGGGAGAAAATTAATAGTACGGATGGGAGGACAAAAATATAGAGAATACGGCACATACCTACAGGGGGAAAAAAACTGTATTTCCGTTGACGGTACGTGGTCACTCTTGTGGCGGAATGACCACTATTTATGTGTTATATAAGGCGGAACGCCTTTGCAAGACGCCTGGCAATGTTCGAAATTTGCGTTTTGATAACTTAGGGTCCCAAAAATGTTTGTGTGGGAGGGTTCCTTTGGTCCCGATATTATATATGTTTGGGGACAAAAATTTCGCATTCCAAAAATTCATTAAAAAAGTTGCAGGGTATAACATGGCTGCTGAAACAAATTCGTATAGAAAAAATATGAGCACGCGGAAATATGTGACGTAACACAAGAATCTATGAAAATTTGGAATTGAAGAAAATTTTCAATTAATAAGAGAGATGACACGAGTACTTACGTAAATTTGAGAATTATCGAAAGAAATAATTCCAGAATTTATGAAAACTTAGAAGTCAATGAAAGAAATAATTGAAGAATTTATGAAAATTCAAAAATTAATGAAAGAAATAATTTCAGAATTTATGAAAATTCAAAAATTAATGAAAGAAATAATTGAAGAATTTATGAAAATTCAAAAATTAATGAAAGAAATAATTGGAGAATTTATAAAAATTCAAAAATTAATGAAAGAAATAATTGAAGAATTTATAAAAATTCAAAATTAATGAAAGAAATAATTGAAGAATTTATAAAAATTCAAAATTAATGAAAGAAATAATTGAAGAATTTATAAAAATTCAAAATTAATGAAAGAAATAATTGAAGAATTTATTAAAATTCAAAATTAATGAAAGAAATAATTGAAGAATTTATGAAAACTCAAAATTAATGAAAGAAATAATTGAAGAATTTATGAAAACTCAAAATTAATGAAAGAAATAATTGAAGAATTTATGAAAACTAAAAATTAATGAAAGAAATAATTGAAGAATTTATGAAAACTCAAAATTAATGAAAGAAATAATTCAAGAATTGCTGATAATATACGAAATTTATGAAAGAAATGATTTCAGAATTGAATGATTCAGATTGAAACTCAGAATTAATGAAAGGAATAGTTACAGTATTGATGAAAGAAATAATTACAGAAACGATGTAAATTCAAAATTAGTGAAGGAAATAATTCCAGAATTGTTCGATTTTTGCTTACCCACTCTTTTGGTCATTTGCTCACTCACTTCTTTTCTGGCTCTCTCATTCACTCATTTTCTCGGTCAACTCACCCGTTTAATTACTCCCCCACTTCTTCACTGACTCACTGACTTGCTCAATGACCAGTCTTTTGATCTTTCACTTGCTCATCTGCTCGATCTCGGTATCTTGTGTGACGGTGAATTGTTTTCTGTGAATTTTCCAAACACTCACGAGTAGGCTACAGTTAGGAGGTTGAACCGATACTACCTATTCTCTGCACTGGAATCCCAAGACATCCATTTTTAGAATTTTTTATGACTATTAGGTACCGCTTCAGAACGATATTACACGTATTCCACGGAAAGCGGAGCCACTTAATGTATGTTTTTGGTATACACTCGATGCCTAATGTTCATGTAATTGAACATTCAAGCAAAGTGAGTGCCGTTGCTGGAGTTACTTTTAAAGTACTTTTTTTACATGCCTGTGATATCAATATTGTACCCAACTTGGCAATTCATGTTACTGGTATTTCCAAGTGAAATAAAACTCAATTTGCGAGAGGAAACGGCACAATCCACGAACAGTAAAATTGTGACAATCAAAAACAAAAAACATAGAATGCCTCTAAAATGAACCTTGGAGTTTTTATTGACGTCAATGACAGTGGTCTTCTAATTATGGGTTCTACTTCCGCCGACACACCATATTATGTAGGTAAAAAGAATCTAGCACTATATTGAAAAACCATCTAGAATCGTAAATTCCACAGATTGCCTGTAAACAATGTTTTGGCTCCCTCACTAACTGACTGCTTTAACATACACACATATCACCATACAGCAATTTCCAACCAGTAGAGTTGGGGGGGGGGAATAAATGCGCTATCTATCACTGGTCGTCCCAGGCTCGGTAGGTAAAGAACTTGCTATGCCCGTATTCGAACCCGTGGACCTTGACGGTATCCTTCATAGTGCAAGACATGCATCTTACCTCTACGCAACTCGGGAACACACTGACTAGCTTTCAAACCGAGCACAACTCAGGTCTATCACCATCTATGGGCGATTTACTACCTAGTGAATTGTGCCGGAAGTGCAACTGTGCGCGTGTAGTCTAACAGTCTGAATGCGTATGTAGTGTTATGTGCCACCATCAGAAGTTAAGTGAGTTATGTGTTATGATTGAATTCATTTGTGCTGTTTGTAGGTCTGTTGCACTCTGTGGCGAGTCTTTTTAAAGGGGAGATCGGCTCGCATTCGCGCCTTGAAGTTGGGAACCACAGCAAAGCAACTTCAGCCAACCACCACACCACTACGGTGATGGTGGGATTCGAACCCGGGACCTGGACATTGACTAGCTGGTTCGGCCATTCACTCACTTACTCACTCATTCACTTACACGATCCTCCGCTATCATACCGGCTCTCTCATTTGTTCATTACATTGCTCGCTTGCTCAATACATCGGTCTCCAGCTCCATCACTCACTCGATCACTTTGCTCAGTCACTCACTGATTCGGTCAATTGTTCATTGAGTCGGTCATTCACTCACTGAGTCACTCATTCTCTCTCTCACTTGCTCACTGACTCGACTCTCAATGGTGAATTGCTGTCGATGAATTTTTCTGTCAGAGATTTACGTGGCAGTGTGTGAATTTTCTGCCAGTAAATTTCCCGGACATTCTTGAGCAGGCTTAGGAGGTCGAACCGAGACTACTTATTCTGCGCAGGAATCCTGAAACATCTTTATTTGGAACTTTTACGCGGATCCGGTACCGATACCGACCGTATTTCAGGAAATGCCAAGCCATTTAATGAATTTATTTTTTTTGGCGTACACTTCGATATAATCCAAAATTTAAGCAAAACGAGTGCCATTGCTGGGGTTATTTTTACGGTAATTTCTTTATTTCCTATAATATCAATATTATATCTTACTTAGCGATATTCGTGTATTTCCCAACCAAAATAGAACTCAATTCGTGAGAGAAAACAGCAATCCACGAACACTAAAATAGTGTGGGGATTATTCAAGAAAGCATTGAATGCCTCCGAAATCGACCCTGAAAACTTCAACCCTGGAGTTTTTATTGACGTCAATGCCAATGTGTTCTTCCACCGAAACACCATCATGTACTCGCAAGAGTTCACACACAGTAACTCCAACATGTTATTATAGGATGAAAATAAAAAAAAATCTGGTACCCCATTACCAAACTATCCAGACCCTCGAATTCTACAGACTGCCTGTAAATAATGGGTACCGTATGTAGTACTTTTAGAAGGTACAGGAATGTGAGAAGGAAAGGGTTCCCGCGGAACCCTGAGATATACTTTAAAATAGCTGGTACTTTCAGAAGGGAACAAACAATACTTCGGTGAGTTCGAGGGTAAAAATTGCTGGAATCTTAAGGGTTTTTGGCTCTAAGGAAAGTACTTTTTCTTCCCCCTGTTTCTAGGAGGAGGGGAAAAAAAAGGGAATTTAGGACGCGTAAGTCGGGAACCGTAGAAAATACGTATAAAAAAGAAATAGAAACGGGATTCAGGATGAATTCGGAAAAGAGGGTTTATTCGGATTTTCTCATAGCCGACTGAACATTAAAAGAAAAAAATAAATAAATAAATAAAGATGGCGGGAATATATATATCCACATCGGATATATCCTATAGAAAACTATATTTCAGGAAAATAAATATATTTTTCTCCAGTATATATATCATACATTTATATATTTTCCCTCTTATATACAGTATATACACACATAGGATATAATCCATTAAATTTGTAGGATTTTTTTCCCCCACATTTAAAACCATACACGTGTATGTTTGCACTAACCATCGATGACGGAACTAAAAATTTAGGTATCGAAAGGTTTTTGGAATTTTATATCGATGAAAAATTATTGATGGGGGGGGGGAAATTATCGATCATAATATTTCTAGGAATTTTTATCTGCACTTTCCGGAAAATGGAATTGGGAGAAATACCTGCTTCTCTCTAAATTAGATTTAGGGATGTTTTCGGTCCGACAGCAAATTTATGAATCCTATTTGATTTTTGTTCTCTCTCTCAATTGCATTCTCATGAATTGCATTCTCTTGCATTCTTGTGTTTGTTTTATTGCTTTTCTGTGATGAAGAACACATTTTTTGAAACCTTTCATGAGTTGTTTATTGTTGTCACTTCTAATAAGGATAAGATGAGGAATCTATGTTTTAGAAAATAGAGATGTGTTAAAATACGTATAAGAATGAGAATTCATCTCGATTTAGTTAAAATGATATGTTTCCCGTGTTTCTGCATGTTCTTCCGAAATAAATAATATGAAGAAAATGAGGATTGTATATTAAGGCAGTGGTTATCAACCGGGGGCCATACGGGCCCCTAGTGGTACTGGGATACTTCAAGGGGGGACACAGAAGAAAATTTAGAGAGTGGCCATGACAAGTGGTTTGGGGGGCTGCAGAGAGCTGAGGAGAAAAATTAAGGTGTGAAGAAATAATGCTTTTATAATTAGTGACTATACACTTACAGAATCCAACAAAACCAGGGCCGTCTCAGGGCATGGACCCACCCGGGCCTCACCGCCTACATTTTGCAGCAGGTTCCCTAGGATGGGGTTTTTCACAGACCCCTCCTCTATATTAAATAATATGAAAAACCAAAAAAATGATGAAAACCATATGAAGCCCCGGGCTGCAGCTCTGTCAAACACACTCTTGTGAGGGGTCATGCACGGGAGTCTCTTGTTCCTAAGTGACTTCACCTTATGATATTTTGTATAGTACAATAAATTTTGGAAATATGTAGGTGTTTATTTCCGGCTAAGTATGGGACTACCATAGCATCACTTTGCCTAGGGGGCCCATGATGTTGAGACGGTGCTGAATAGAACTTGGATTAGTGGGCAGCTCAATAGATTCTAGGCCAGTAGTCTGGAGGCCAATCTTATTTGCAAAATTTTAATTCAGTATAAATTCACTGAAAAAATCAATTCAATACGTATAAAGGATCTTGCTTCTAGATGAGGGTCGAAGACTCTGGGTAAGACAGGGGAGCTACGAGAAAAAAAAAATGTTTCAAAGGGAGCCACGGGCAAAAAAAGGTCAAGAAACGCTGTATTAAGGTATCCCTTAATACAGCTTAAGACTACCCCTTTCTTGTCACTACAAAATGGAGTGAGTTTTGATAACATTTTTTGATTGAAGGTGTCACAAAATAATAAATTTTGGTTCACCTATGCCATTTTCTATGAAAAAAAAATCATTACAGTCGAATCCCGTTTTAACGAATACCGTTATAGCGAAAATCTCGTTTTAACCGACACTTTTTCTAATCCTCCCGATAAGTTTACATGGGAGTAATGCTAAAAACCTGGGATTCCTTTATAACGAAATTTCACTATAACGAAGTGATTTCTCCGGTCTCTTGGAGTTCTTTATAACGAGATTAGACTATATAAACCGAATTCATGCAATGTCCGAAACACGATTGCAAATAATTCTTATGAACGAAATGTTTTGCTATTTTCCACAGTTTCATTAAGCAGTAATGATGCTTGTTAGGTACCAAAATTGAAAGGATTGTATAGTGTGCTCAATTAGTTATGCCCAAATCTATTGATGTACGTGAATTTTTTCAGATTTCGTTCTACATATTGTGTGTAAAACTATAATTAGACAAATACAGTCAAACCTCGTTAATGCGTCACCCGGTTAATACGTCACTCCGCTTAACGGGTCACTTTTTGGAAGTCCCAATTGTCCTCAGGTAGGAATTGGCACAGCTATGGCTTACTCCGTTTAACGAGTCACTCCGCTTACTAAGTCATATTTTTTGTCAAACCTCGTTAATGAGTCACTCTTGGGAGACCACACGGAGTGACTCGTTAAACGGAATAACGGCCACAGCTGTGCCAATTCCTGCCTGAGGACAATTGGGACTTCCAAAAAGTGACCCGTTAAGCGGAGTGACGTATTAACCGGGCGACGCACTAACGAGGTTTGACTGTATACATTTGATTTTTTTGGTTTATAACCTTAACAATATATGTCAGAATATCATAATGAAATTTTGAAAAGGCACAATCAATTGATTTTTAGAAATCGTGTTTAAAACTCAATTAAAATGCCAAAAATAGCGTTCTTCGTAAAATACTTGATCAATTACTTGATATAAAAACGCCCCACTAAAGTGGGCGTGAATGTGCCGCCAGCCGCATAAGTGATATCAAGTGGTCTGTAGATGTGTCGTGGGCCACTCAGTTAACGGGGGAACTGCACCGCAGGCCACTTTAAGTATCCGACCACCTTTCTTAGCAATTTTCTATAAAATGGCACTGGAGTGAACTTCAGTTAACATTTTTGTGATAGAAAGTATCTCAAAATGGTGGAAAACGATCGATTTTGAACTACCCATGTTATTTTTCTATGAAAAAGTTATTTTTATGTCAAATTTTAAGCAGAATTCATGCAATATTCGAAACACGATTGCAAAAAAATACCACGAATGAAATGTTTTGCCTTTACACAGTAAATTTAGCTAGTAATGATGCAGGTTCGATATCAAAATGTAAATGATTGTATGGTACGTTACACTCGAATCTGTTGAGATGTACGTGCGAAGATTTGAAATTTCATTCCACATATATCGTGTATAATACATTGCAATTAAACAAATACCCATGTGATAGACCTTATATTTTTGTACCAAAGCTACACAGTATGTGCCAAAATATCATGTCAAAATTACGTTTCCGAAATTACGTTTGAAACTCAAGTAAAATGGGAAAAATAGTATTCTATATAAAACACGTTCAAAGTTTTTCTTCACGGATTAGATGTAAAAATGCATCACTAAAGTGTACGTAACTTCGGGTCTAAGCGTTATATAAACAAGATAAGGGTCTGTTTAGGAACCTCAAGAAATGGGGGTTTTTCATACAAAATGAAAATTTAAAAAAATCGATGTTTTCTTCCGAAATGACGTTTCAAACGTAGCCAGACACATTTAAGGCAGAAGTTCTCAACCTGTATTCCATGGAGTCCTTAGAGGCTCCATGTGCAATTCCCAGGGTCTCCACAGCTGCTCCAGAACAATAAAATAAATCAGTAAATTAAATAAAAAAAGGGCCTACGGGACTAAGAAATAATATATTAAAAAGGGTATTGCAAGTAAAAAAATGCTGAGAACCGCTGCAAGGTATTGAAACTAGTGTTTCTGTGAAGCAATGGTTTTTAATCAGGAGTGCTAGGAGAGAGGTTTCAGGGCTGGGAGGGGAGGGAAGTCCGTGAGCTTGTATAAGAGAAAAATTGTTTTCACGTGATTACATGCTGAATATTATTCTATAAATAGGGTTCGTGGCATTCATAATCGCACGGGAGTTCTTAATCTTCGCGCTATTGCCACAAAAGATCAAGAACCCCTGCTGAATAATGCTCTACCAGGTTTCGTAGCCAAACTGTTTCACAGATCACTGTTCAAAAAAAAGCTGGGCGTTGGTTTCCTTGCGTGAAATGCTAATTGTTTTCTTACAACTACATAGGAAAATGAAATGTGCTATATCAATGTAAAAAGACATTGACAAATAACTTAGAAATTACAAACAACTCTCCAATACACCAAACAAGCTCTTCACCGTGACGCTTCCGACAAAGGTTGATGAGGCCCCTGGGAGCAGCGACGTTTGAGAGCAACTTCCCTAAACCACTACTTCCTATGAAGGAGATAGGGCCTAAATCAATCCAAGGAGATCCATGGTAAAAGCTACTACTCCTATAATGTGTTAATTTGAGAAACGCAGGAATACTAAACCAGGGCAGGGGTCGTTGGAGAGATTTCAGGGCATTCCGTGAGCTGGATTGAGAAAAGAAAAACAACCACATTGTTTTACATTGATACATACTGAATATTATTTTGTAAAGGGATGCTTGGCCTTCGTTTTATAGACAAAGGGACTTCCCTTACTACAGTGGTGGTGGTTCTCAAACTTTTGCCACATGCGGCTCCCCAGAACAGTTTCGTGGATATTTTTCTATATAAAAGAACCACCTCGAAACATAAATAGGCTCACGAATCAATATCTCCAACACACCACGATGCCCCCGACAAAAGTTAGTGAGGAACCTGGGAGCCGCGACGTACACTTTGAGAAACATTGCCTTACTTGTTTCAACAGTGCCGTCTTAACACATAAAGCACCCACGCATTACGCGTGGGCATCGAGTGCTTATGGGGGGGGGGGGGGCTCATAATAATGAGATCTGGTTAAGATTTTTTGAGATTCGACGCATAAATTGTCAAGCAGACATTCTAGTCATCTAGAGCAGGGCTTCTTGACCATCGGGCTGTGCCCGGTGCGGAACCCTGGCACCAGTCCCACAGGGCCGTGAGGGATTCACAGTTTAATTTTTCCTATTAGTCATGTGTATGGCGGGCATTTCACTTGCAGAAACAAAAAAATTACCGGGCCGTTGGCCTCCAATGGTTGAGAAACACTGATCTAGAGCAATGTTTCTTAACCTTTTTCAGCTTATGCCCCCCCCCCCCCCATGGATCACTTTTTTTTTCGTGGGGCCCCCCTCTGCCCTATCCAGAGCCTTATCTACCCTTATCCAATAGTGAGATACTTTCTACTTACCAAATTTAGTCCAATCGAAACTAAATATACTATGAATCAAATTTAATAAATCAGATCAATCTCTGGAATCCTGTCTAGGCACGGATTCAAACGGTGGATTATCATCCCTCCCAGGAGTCAAATTATATGGTAAAAAACGGTCTGTGTAAAATACTGGATGATCCAACGAACCTGCACGATAAATCGACCGTACCAACCAACGCATCAGCCGTTGTTCTGGGGGCCCTCCATACTTAGCTGGAAGTAAGAGCTTACATATGAAATAATAGAACCGGATCCCATATAGTGCAGTGCCCCTCCCCCGATGGAATGGTCCGGGGGGGGGGCGATAAAAGCCACCGGTTCAACATAGTATCCTATAGGTCAGAGTTGCCAGATTGGTGGTTTTCCCGCCAAATTGGGCTGGTTTGAAAACGGTTCGGCGGGAAATTTTTGGCTTTGGCGGGTGGCGGTTTTTCCAAAATTGTGTTCAAGGCGAATTTCCTTCTATTTTTCTTTGCTTGCGAGCAAAGCAGTTTTTCTGTTTCACTTCAGTCCCCACCTCATATTGTGTTTTCTTCCTGACAAGGCAGAAGGGATGGAGGGGAGGCATCTCACCCAACTGTGGAAAGCCAGAACTTTCAACCATAATGCCTTTGCCACCCAATAATTGAAGGGACCGTAAAACAAAAACTTGGGAACTGTCCTAGGCTCTAGATAGTGGTTTTCAACCTTTATGACACCGCGGCCAGTCGGTTATCATATATCCAATGTAGTATAAGGGAAGTAGTATGATGTATATCCAATGACTATAAGAGAAATTATAGCCACTACAATAGGGCAGTCGCCTTAAGGGAAATGGGAGACTTCAGTGACGTCACGAGCTTCGCACGGAGGCATTCTGCTATAGAAGGTGTTGCTCTGACCCGACGGTTGGGAAACACGGTATCTAGACCACAGAAGCCTATGAAAGAAACCGTAGCCTCAACAAGCGTGGAGCTGACAGGGCTCAACCCCAGGAACCAGTTCTGTCTTAATGCATGGGCCCACCAGGGCATGGCCCGGGGGCCCATGATGCTTTTAAGACGTCCTCCACTCCAGGCTATCTCTGGGCCGTTTTTCCAGGAGAGAGAATGTGTAGCCCTGACCATGGCCCCCACATCCTAGAGTAGGGCCCCTAGGCTGAGACCTTTTGCGGCCCCCCCCGACCCCACTTTCACGGGCCCCTTTATGGTGAATTTATAGCGTGAAAAAGCAAAAAAAAAAGGTAAAAACCGTCCCGGGCCCCACGGCTGGAGCCTTGTCAGCCCACCCCTTGTGGGGGCCATGGCCCTGACTTTCGCAACTTTTCAAAGAAATCAATTTATTCGGTGAAAAAAACCCATATTTTTACGGAAAATGGGGGGGGGGGAGTTACTGGACTATAACAAGAAAAGCTATAAACCACACCTTTGCATACTAGAATATCGTCAAACTGTAGCTCGCATGTTGCTTCACAGATGGCAGCACACGTTCAAATATTTTGGGCTACTTTTTGGCTACTTTTGAAGAGGATTTTGGCTGGAAATTTTTTAAGGACCTGGCAACTCTGCTATAGGTTCACTTGAGCAGGGGACGATGAGAGAAAAAGATTTCTGAAGAAGGGGCCGATGGAACAAAAAATTTAGAAGACTACCTAGGTGTACGCAGAATTTTCTCGGGGGGGGGAGGGGGGGGGTACTTTTTTTCCTGCAAAATAACACTATAATCTTGACTCAAGGGAGGCGGGCGGTTAGAACCCCAAACCCCCCCCCCCATTTGGAAGACTATTATCTGAACCAGCGGTTCTCAACCGGTGCTCCGTGTGCATCTCCCAGGGACTCCGCGGCGACTCGAGGAAAATAAAATGAATCAGTAAATTTGATAGATAAGTAAATAAGACAGGCCTACAAGGTTCTGCCATAAAAATTATGTACAAAAAGGGCTGCTCGAGTCAAACAGGGCTCCGCAATAGAAATTATACACTGAATAGGGCTCCGCGAGACAAAAAAGGTTGATCTAACCGCTGATCTAAACTATTAAGAAAGATGGAATATCTCTCATAAGGAAGAGTGACGTCCTTCTACGAATAAATTGTTCGCCACCTAACAGTTTTCTCTTGCAATTTCATGCCGAAAAATCCATGAATTTCCGTCTTAAACGTTACAACGTCTCGCAAAAAAAGAGTCAGTATTACTGATAAGAATTCCTGAAACCGAGAAAAAGTATGTAAAAAAATGAATGTCTGGAGTTGAGGAAGGAAAAGAGGAAAAAAACCAAAAATTTGTTGAAATTTGTACTCGGGGATACACTACTAAAAAAGCCCTGCCAACATTCCAGCGAATACACAGTGCGGAGATGGGAACTTGAGACTTGGCTAGATTGATGAGTTCTCCTACTATACAGTTTTAAAGCTTTGTAATAATCTGAAAGACACAACGAGTGGAAGCAAAAAAAAAAAAAAAAAGATCTTCAGAAGGGTCTGCAAAGCTAGTATCTTAGCAGGTTAAGCCTCCGAAACCCCAGACTGGAGAGAGAGCGAAACTTACAGGAGACGAGAGGGCTTAAAGAAACATAATCTCCTCTATGCATATCAGTCCTGTCAGATACAATAAAGTAAAATAAAGGCAGAAGGAAAAAAAAAATAATAATACAATCCTCCTTTCCTCTCTCGGCATTACTTCAGCAAGTCCGGGAATTAGTCTTTATACCAGAAAAAAATATGTCAGACGTATAAGCCTAATAGCAGAATTGACAGGGCGTTAAAGTTTTAGCAGCTGCTTCGAGGACCCCGCCATGACACATCTCTCTCTCTCTCTGAATCTTTCAGCGTGATTTTTCATTATTTTTTCTGCAGTTTTTGACAACAGCGGGACTCAAATTATGTTTTTTCAACAACAACAAAAAAAAAAAAAAAAGTGAGATTGAGAGAAGATGAGAGTATAAGAGAGAGAGAGAGGTTTTTTGGAAACCTCAGAACCTAAACGCTTACCACATGACTTCGGGAGAGATCTCTGAAGCTGTTCTCGCTTCCCTTGGCAGATGGTGTAACTTGAGTCTTGATGTTTGGTGCTGTGTGTGTGTGTGTGTGAGAGCGAGTTACCTTCGAGGAGGTGTTCGTCTGTCATATGATTCTCCTAAGAAGAATGTATCTAGAATGACATTGTTTCAGGTTCCTTCCTCGTGACAAAAGTTTGGCGAGCGAGTCCTGATGATAAGAACACAAAGTGTGTTGAAGTTTTCCACCGTTTTCCTGAGGTAACTTTAGTCTTTGGGTTGAACATCCGTAGCGTGATGATTGAATTGGCAGCAGGGCTTATGGAGTCCTAGCTTGAGGTTTCTCGTGTCTTTCTGTGCCCGGGGAGAGTTGGTCTTCCTATTCAGAAAGGATGACTCGATAAGAAATAATGTAAAGACATTGCTTATACTCCTAAATGCCAATTCTATGTCCAATCGAATTCGGTTATAACGGCGTCGAAAGTTGTTCGAAATTTTGTCATTTTATCGAGGTGTCGTTATAAGCGAGGTTGACGTTTATAAGAATTTTTTGACGAAAAATGCAATCAAATATGAAGTCAAATATTATGTCAAAAGTTTTTATTTCATTATTTATGGTATTACAGTATTATAGTTACATTCATTATTACATATGGTGACCATATTTTATCGAAAAAAATACAGGAAATTAGGATAATTAATACATGGCATTGCTGATTCTCACCAAACATGTTTTGGCATTCATTGGCAAAATATAATATAATATTATAAGCATATGCAAAATATAATATTATAAGCATATACAAAATATAATATTATATTATAAGCAAGGCTCATAAACATTGTTCTCTACGGTAACCTGCTACAACCATTGACGTTATAGCTGAAGTGTCGTTGCAGCCGAGGTCGTTATATCCAAGTTTGACTGTATCAAAATTTTCAGTCTTTTCTATGTATAAGGTTACCTTAGCCTTTGGTTGAAGTCTTTGCATCATGCTAATTGAGCCGGCAGTACGTCCCATCTTGAGTTGAGCTTGAGGTGTATCCGTAGGATTTGGTCTTCAGGTTCAGCTAAGACACATACACAGTGGAATCTCGTTTATACGACGTGCGAGAGAGCGGGTAAAACCATCTTATAAATGTAAAAATCGTACAACTGAAACTAAAACTTCCCAATCCCACCTGGATTATTACCAAACCTTAACACTCCCGGGGTTGCTCAGGTGAAAAATATACATCTGTGCGTCAAGTCAAATGTCATGGTTAGAATGAAGCTGAGCGCCTGCACGTAAGTCTACTGCAACGTTATGATTGGTTGCGTTATGAAACGGAATTGCGTTTTTTGATTGGTTTTGGAAAATTGATTGGATTTGATTGGATGCGAATTTTCTTACGGTTCCTGCTCGCAATTAACCTAAGTCGTGGCGCTGCGATCGGTGGTGCGGATTTATTATCGTTTCCAGTGTATTTTTTGAAGGCACGAATATACGTGCCGTCGTAGAAGTATAAATTAGGCATGGACTGCTCTTAGTGAAAATCTTTGGCTTTAGGGCCGTTCAAGTATTGCGTCAGCGAATTTTTAGCCATTTTTGACCCCTCCCGTCAGCAAAACACTGACCACCTCCCCCCCACCCCTTGTCAGCAAAATTTTGTTATCGGCTCTGCCCCTCTGAATCCTAACGCACATTGGTGTGATCAGAAACGAACACGGGGGGGGGGGGTGTACTCGTGTTACCCCCCCCCCCACCCCGACGATCAAACATTCATTCTTTTAATTGAAATTTCGTAAGAAAATACCTTTATATATCATTATAATCAATTTCTGTTAATTTTCAATGTTATTTCAAGGCTATGAAATCAAAATTTATCATTGATAAATTCATTGCGACCCACCCTCTAAACGATATATGGTAAATCGCATAAAGGCCCTTGTCCCGCGGACCAAATGTGACTCTAGGGATTATCTGATGCAGCCTGCCCTCCTGGAACCAAATTTTGTAAAAATGAACTAAGCGGCACATTTACAGATAGCTTAAGTGACCCGTGGTACAATTCCAGAGCATTCAAGTGGCCCGTGGCACATTTTCAGATCACTTAAATGACCCGAGACACAGTTCCAGAACACTTAAGCGATCCGTGACACTTTTAGAGATCCCTTGAGTGACTGGACTTGGGCGGCCCCCAGTGCGGTTCTACATCAACTCAAGTTACCCGCGGAACATGCTCACACAGATTATTTAAGTGATCCGCGGCATAAAATTATGGATCACTTGAGTGATGCGTGGCACATTTCCAGAGCACTTGAAATATCTGTGGGACATTTGGAGATTACTAAAGTGGCTGTGTAGGGCACTTATCAATAGGGGATAATGTTACTTCAAGAGTCTCTATCTGTTCTCCTTCGGTGTGTTATCGGAATCGTCTGTGATTCAGACTCTTTCTATCTCTCGGAATATTCCTTTTGGAAATCAAGGTATCGTAAATGACAGCACTATATTATTACCAAGTTTACCTCCAACAGATAACGCCTAAATTTTTTGGGTCATTTATTGCTGTTGTCCTTTCTGCAGGGTTAGACCGGATGATTATTTGTGACAATCATAACTCTAGATTAAGCACAGAACATATATGAAGATTCCACTGTTTGCTACTAATTCGGTGCTCTTCGGCCACAAGGCTCGGTTAAGTTGCAAGCCACTTACTGCTGTCTCGAGCAGGGCCTTAACTAAGAATTTTGTTGGGGGGGGGGGGGAGTTATTCTAAAATTGCATAATTTTGTAACATTGTTTTTGTTCTTATCTAAAACTTGCGAACCCCCCCCCCAAATTTTGCTATTCAAGGGCACTTGCCCCCCCCCCCCATCTAGTTCCGGCCCTTGGCACGAGCATGGGTATACGCAAGATTGACCTTTTAAGGGGACAAATTAGGTTTGAGTGAGTACAAGGAATCTCTACCAGAGAAATTTTGAGCTACTAACCTTCAAAAAAGCATTTAAAATTAACAGAAATGAATAAAGATAACATATAAGAGTATTTTATTTTCGATACTTTAACTTTGTTAATAAAATATTTGAGAATGTTTTCAGTTTTTGATCGTCTTCGGGAGGGCACAGACCCCCCCCCCCACCCTGGCTTTTTCTCTCCTTCGTAGCTTTTGGCCACCAATGTATGAACTCAGGGCTGTTGCTTCAACTTGCTGCTAGAAAATTTCGCAGCAACGTATTAATAAAAAGGTATGTGAGCTTATCTTTATGCTTCGCATGTGTGGGCAGAGAATCTCAATTTCAAAAACTACGAAATGAGAAGAGCGATTCTTGGATTTGCAGTAAATAAATTTTCTCTTCTATTCAGAATAAATATTGAATCATTGATTTTCCCTGTTTTTCTTATAAAAGTGCGCAAAAGCACATTAGTGATACGTGAATGAATACGATTTTTCTTCTTTTTAGTTAAATTATGTGTGGAATTTATTATATATGTGTGCTAAAAATAGCTCAGTTAAGCCTATGAAGGGCAGAAAATTTTCCAAAACCCATAGGAAACAATGTAAACTGGCACGACCACTATCGGACCAGCCCCTCCTTCTATTCAAATCGTAAAGAGTTTAATCATTAGATTGATTCGATATATTTATTCTCATCAGTATGTTTCTATTTAGGAAATTCTCTCACGAAATTTTAAATCATCAACGTTACCTGCTCCTCCCTCCAGGGGGGTTTTGACCAACACTTTGGAATCGCTGTATCGGGGTAATAGAGGTGATGAAAGAAAACTTTTCAGATAGTCGTATCTAAATAAGGCAGCAAAATATTATCCGCCTCACGTGGCAGAATTTCTAGGATCGGCCCTGACCCTGTACCCTCCCAGATGTTTTCAAAGTACTTTCCTCCAGGAATAACCGTGTGCACATTGGAAGAGTATTCTGAAAAAGAAGTTATGGTCACCTTTCGAACTATTGGAATAACGTTCCTTCGGGACTTGTTACATCTACTGAATTCTCTGAAAAGTTCAATAAATTGTCAATTAGTTGTCCACTTTGAATTAGTCATCAGCCGGCTCAAATGTTTACTTTCGTATCTGTCAACAATCACCTTAAAATTTATGGACTGTGCGTTGACAAAAGACATGCGGAACTAATTTCGGTGTGTGACGCGTTTTCACAATCTAGAAAAAAATTAATGGATTCCATGCATAAAAGTGATACCGTTTCCTAGAGATTTTTGGTTTGAATCAAAGGAAAAAGTGTTGAGAGATCGCCGCATAAATAAAATATTTTAACACTCAAATGTGTGTACGAGAATGAATTACGACCGAAGACAAACGTCGAATAGATGTGAAAGTCGTAAAAATAACAACCACTAGACGCATAAACGTGGTTCGCTTTCCATATACACACACTATAACTTTACTCACTATTCATTCATACATTTTGTTATTTTCGTCGTCAGTACTACTTCTCCCATATCTATTTAATGTTATTCCAGGACGGGTCATGACAGGGTACCGTCATCTCGACAACGGGATAAGTCCTGTGGCAGAGCCCCTGGCGTTCGTTCATTCACTGTCATTCCAGGAACTTCATTTGTACTTGTATATCGGAACAATGTAAGAAAATTGCTTTTAAGCTGTATTTTAGCTGTATTTTAGCTGTATTTTACTGAAAATTTCCAGCTGCTGCGTAGACTAGACAGTGACCTGTAGATTCGGAAATTAATTTTTCGATCAGTGGAATAGCCCGCTGTCCGAAATCGTCTACGATCAGTAAAATCTGCTTTCAGAGTAGTAGCTCTTCTGTGATATACAGCCTTGTCCAAATATTTCTTAATGTCACGGGTCCATCAGCCATTCCGAAAACTGATTAATTTTAGCTTCGTGAAAATTAAATATGACTGTAAGTAGTATTAGTAGACCTATAGGTTAGTGTGCAGCGGGATTCACACATTCGAACTTTCCGATGTGACTTGGAGCCTCTACACACGGATCGATTCCTGAAAGCCAGTCAAGGAGCGATCACGGCGAGATTCAAATGATATAGTATATGTGCAGTTAATAGGATTTATACGATTACCATCCGCCAGTGGATCCATTTCGACAGTGACTTGCCGATTTTTCACCTTTCCTTTATTCAATTTCCGTAAATTTGTGTTTCAGGTTGCGGGCAATATCAGATGACTTAGACAGCCACGTCTGGCCCGCGGGCCATGAGTAGAGCACGTGTGTCCTAAACATTTGTGCTTCTTCGGAAATTGTTGTTGGGCTAAAAACTGGAAGGACTTATGGACCAGCTCGGTGAACGCGAGGATGGCAATAACTCATTTATTTTCGAGAGTACCCAGAGAGCGCAACGGTACTTAAATCTCGTAACTGGCAGTTCATCTGGTCATTACGGACGCAACACAGGTAGACGGGAAAATCTACACGGGCACCTTACCAATAAATAAACCAACGTCCGTATACTCCTCCAATGGTCGGTTCTTCAATATCAACAACGTCTTGTCTTGGGGGAGCAGCAAGTGGCATCTTATTGCCGTATTGATTAAGGCCGGCAATAAAAGAACTACACCAGCGAGAGCCGCAACAAAATGAAAAAAAAAATGTATGAAGACCGGGGGACTACTTTTGTAGCTTTGTTTTTAGGGCCGTAAAAACTGTGGGGCCCTCCCCCCCCCCCTCGCTCTCTTTAAAGTGATTTAATACGGCTAGACTGACACCAAGACAAATATTTGGCTTTCCATTCCCCGGCAGATTAACTTCGTTCGTTCGGATCTCTCTCTCACGGACATGTTGCTACGATTTTTTACGATTACCCAGAAAAAAATTCCCAAAATTCCCTACCGTATATTATTTTTTTTTTTTACAAAGGCCGTACTAGCTTCAATCCACGTGTTATATATATTTTTTTTAAAGGGCCGAAGCGGCTTCAATCCGCTACGGGTGGCGGGAGCTATGAGTAGCGGCTATACATAATGTCAAAAGCACCTGGTGTTGGAATAGGACGGTGGGAATGGCGTCGGGGGCACTTTACCGGGGCCTCCGAACAAGCTTAAATTTTTTTGGCCTTGGCTCTCGCTATATACGATATATAGTGCGAGAGGTATTGTAGCCTTTCTCTACTTCTGTCTCTCTTTGGCTCTTTTTGATATATTTGATGGTCTTGCTAAAGGTCCGTTTTTATAGCTATAAAAATACCGCCTCATCCGTCACATATGGAATCATCCTTTTTGTATAGAGTCGGTCTTTTATACGTACGGGGGTCGAAGATGCCCAACTGTTCGACTCCGTTATGTTTAATGGTCATATATCTTAAACGAAATGACCTTTCTTATGGTGCCTCATAATTTTCTGTTAATGGCATTGTCAGTAAGTAGTTGTGAGGCATTGTTGTTTACGTATGGCCCATATATATTAGGGCGAGACAAATCTCCAAAAATTTGCATGTCCGGTCGGGCATGTAGCGTAAAATAATAGACACCCGAATAAATATTTTACATTACATTGTATTGATTATATACTGTTTAGATTATATTGTACTGAAAATATCGAAAATATAATACTGAAACTATTGTCATTGGATTTGTATACAAAAAAATTTGTAAAACGAATTGATTTATTTGAATAAAAAGTATCGAAAGTAATATAATCCTTTTTCAATTGAAATTTTGAAAGAGATAAGAATCAGACCAGACCAGAATCAGTGTTGCCTCCTTACCAAAAAGGCAGGAATGACATAAAAAATTTTCGAACAATTGTTAAGGAAGTTACATAGGAAATGTTCAGGTGAGAAGAGAAAAGTTTCTCATTTATTTTGGATAATTGCACCGCTCATCCATAAATAACGGATCTTTCACCAATCAGATTATGCTTTTCACCACCTAATTCAACAGCAATTTAATAATCACTGGATCAAAGAATTATCTTAAGTATGAAAACTTTTTGCAGAAAGATACAGACCAAAAACATTTGTGGGTGCTGGAATGGACACAAAAATTTCTATTTCAGATGCTGTTGAAACGATTGATTCTGCATGGAAAAGTCAGTCACGAGCGTCACGATTTGGAATGTTGCTTCCGTCATGTTGATTTTTTGTTCTCTGAGCCTTTATAAAACGATAACTTCTCCAAATATCCCTTTCAGATTACGAGTGGAGAAAGCATAAATAGCACGCCACGGGCGATTCCATCGAAGATGAATTTGTTAATATTGAATCTGTTCTAGTAACTTCAGGATTTCCAGAAGACGACGATATTCTAGAATCTACCAACCAAAGAGCAAGTGCTTCATCTTTCGAAGAAATAGAACCACACACACACACAGGTAGTTCAGATGAAGAAGTATATCTGGATGATCTATCCATGCTGCATTAAAAGCTGTAAATGTGATACGTCGATTTCTACGCACCCAGGAAAGAGCCAAACAATCGCGGGATAAACTGGATAGTGTAGAATAATTTTTGAATAGTGTGGAAGAATTTTTGTTTCCACTTCGAAAACAAATAAACTTGATTATTTTGATGAGGTATTATATTTATTATATTTGATGTCTAGTTTTGATTCCAGTATGAAACAACCTCAAATAAAAAATTAGTACATAATTTTTATATCGGAGCCCTGTTTGACTCGGGGAGCCCTTTTTGTATATAATTTTCACGGCGGAACCCCGTAGGCCTCTTTTTTTCGTTTATCTATCAAATTTGCTTATTTATTTTATTTTTCTTGAGTCGCTGCGGAGCACCGGTTGAGAACCACTGAGGTAGGGTGTTAGGTTAAATGGTTGAAGGTTTTTTAATTGGATGAATGTTTTGGGCTTGACCATGCTATAATAAGAAAAGAAAAAAAACTTCCATGATATGAAAGTATCGACATCAAAAATTCATGCTGAATAGATTTTCCACCATTTTGAAATGGTGGAAAAAAACAAAATCACCAACTCTCTCTCCTAAAAATCCATCCCTAATAGACAAATTGCGCAAAATAAATTTTGTTATACGTATAAAAATGAAAAAGAATGAATGAAACTGTGTGTGGGTTACGCCGATGAAAGAGGTAACCACTATAGAAATACGAAACGGAACCGTGGGCCGTGACAGAAACAGCAGAACTTGACGTGAGTCATTGTTCCAAAACACGCCAGCGTGATTATGCAAATGCCCTAGGCACAACCGACCAAACATGTGTGGTGATAGTCTTTTCAATACGCCGCGCACAATATTCCTTTGGATACAAAAAAAAAAGAAGGAATTGCTACAAAATAGGAACTGGATGGGGAACTTGATGTAATCACTCTCCGGGAAAAAAAAAATATATATATAAAAACCGATTGGTATAGACATTTGAAAGAGGACACGTATATATCGAACAGGGGTTGGGGGGCGGTTTACCCCCTTCGCCATTTTTTTCCCTATTGATTGAATGCAAAAAAGACCATTGAAAAATTTTCTACCATTTTTTTTTTTTAAACCGAAATAACAAATTGGGTTCCTATAATTTATTATTATTTTATTTTATTTGGGATCTAAAAAAACAGGAAAAAATAGGGTTTTTTTTTTTTTTTATTCTATTTTCCGTTGATGTGCCGTTTTAATGGTATGTTTACGTGAAAAATTGATGGGTGGTCCGGGAATCGAGCAACTAACAGGGAAAAATAAGGACTCGTGGGAGGAAGAGACAAATTGAAAAAATAAAATAGAAATTCACAGAGAAAACCGCATTCATTTTTCATTCAACTGCTCATTCCCGTTTTTTTTTTTTTTTTTCAACAATGGGTGAAAAGAGGTGGAGTTGAATACGTTGTATACTTAGATTGGGTGTATCGAGTACGTACGGTGGTGTATTTATCGTGGGAAACTATAGCGTGTGTTGTGTCCTGGATAGCGGTATTGGGATACAAAAAAGAAGAAACAGGGAATATAAGTACCATTTTTCCTAAAGACCTTTTTTTTCTTGTTATAATTCCGTTTTTTGATGGAAATTATGTGGCGATCGATATTGAGAATTGGATCGATACCGATACATTTAATAGATTGAAACTAACGTTATATTGGAAGAGCTTCTTATTTTAGTGCCGTCCGAGAACTAATGTCTGTAGATTGAATGGACGTTCTGATGGAGTTCTTGGTGTTTTCTTTGAATGATGTGTCTTTTTTTATAATACTAAACGTCCGGTTTAGCTTTCGGTGTATTTTTAATATTTTTGAAAGTTTTTGATATGATTGGCAAAGGGGCGAATTTCAGGAATTTTACGTTGTTATGTATCAGAAATGGAGACGCCGCTTTTTAAATTTCTATAAATATGTACATACAAACACAAAGGTCATTACAGGCCAATTTTCCAACGAGGTGGCTGAAAAAAAAGACGCCCATCAAAATAGGGATATATCAAATGTAACCAATGTACAGAAACCCAATATAAAAGCATATATCACGAAAGAAAAACGAATTATTAATACTATATACACTGTTCACAAAAATATTATGATTGCCTTATCTATTGATAGCCTCTCGAATTTTATTCCACTATACTAATCGTACTTCATTTAAACGTGCCAACTGTGTTAGTATTCACGACCCCCGGAGGTAAGTTAACAACTCAATTAGAGAAAAGCTCTGGGGTGACACCACAACCTGGAATTATCCCTTACTGAATGATACTGGTGCCCCTAGTCGAAGCACATTGGCGGTGTATTAATTTTAAACACTTCGATCATGACCCACTCCGACACCTGCGTCTCTTCAATGTAAAAATATTTAAGAAATCAAGTCTCTCTTCATAGCTCAATCCGTATGTGGCTGCAAGAGCACGCATGGCTCGTCTCTGCACGTACTAAACCACGTCTATGTGCCTGTGTAGATACGATCTCCAAAGTCTTGGTCAAGATCGAACTAAGCATCGGAAAAGCGGAAGAAGAAAGAGAAAAGGCCTTTTCATGAATGAAAACGAACATTCTATTCGATTTTTTGACCACTGCTGAAAACCTAAGCCGTTCATCAATGAAAATTCTCAAATCGGTGACCCTACTTGCATCCGGGATAGTAATACATTGCACCATACAACTTGTAAAAGCAATGTGGGTTGTTCGAACCGAAATGAGCGACCACGCACTTATCAACATTAAACGTCATGCTCCATTAATTTACCCATGCTCCAATCCTGTTCAAGGTGGTTTGGAGCAACTCCATATCGCTTTGATTCCCGACTACCCCGATTAGCTTCACGTCATCTGCGAATTTGCTAACAATCCCATCGATAATGTGACCAAGTTTATCGATAAAAAGTGAAAAAAGGTATGGTGACCAAGGACACTTCCTTGAGGAACTCTACGTGTGATACCTATCCAATCAGTTAATTTCCCCGTTTACCATAGGTCCGCTTTGACCTGTGTCGCAATCACGATTTCTATCCAATTCACCAAGCTGCACCCACTCCAAATCTCATGTAAACGCTTCAAGAATTTATTATGTTGGACCCGATCGAATGCCTTCTGGAAATCAAGATAAACAACGTCGGCGTTTTTTTTTCTTCAAAGTGTTTTTGTTTCTTCTTCATTATAAAAGCAAAAGAGTTTGGTTACACATGGAGAGTTTGGAAAAAAAAATTTCGCGAATCAACACTTAGTTAGATTTGAAAAGTTTCGAATCTGATTATTTAAGTCTACGACTATGGTTCCCGAATTTTCGTGCTTCAAGTACGCTCTGGAAATGTGTAGTAAGCTTGCGTATCCCAGAAATGCGTAGATGGCACGCATACCTCTTGAAATATTTGCAAACATATGCCCATGGGAATGAATACAAAACTTGAGTATTCCTTGGAAATGCGTACGTGGCCTATGTGAAATTCTTAAAAAGCTTTAAAGATGCGTAAGTGGCTTGTCTACCTACAACACGTACGAGGCACTCACGCCTCCTGAAAATGTTTTTAGAATATTATTCTTCAAATTTGTTGGAAGTTTGGTTTTGCAATTCCAAGGAAGTCTATCCTTGAAATTCGTATGTAGCATGACCTTGAAATTCCCAAGAATCCCGTCCTTGAAATTTGTGAGAATCTTATCTTTAAAATTAGTAGGATAAGTGGCCTTGAAATCTGGAAATCTTATCCTTGAAATCCGTAAAAAGCTTAGCATTGAAATCTGTAGCAATCTTGTCGTTGAAATTCGTAGGGAATTTGGCCTTGGAATTCACGTGAAGTCTGCCTTTAAAATTCGAGAGAAGCTCTGCCTCGTAGGAATCTTGTCCTTGAAATTCGTTTAATGCTTGTCCTTGGAATTCGCGCGCAGGAAGCTTGTCGCTGAAATCCATATGAATTTTATCCTTGAAAATCGGGGAATGCTTTTCCTTGAAATATTACAATTCGGAATCCCCTTTTGGAGATGTGACGCGGGGTGTTACCGGTTAATCAATATCATTGCCTTCGGAATACGTAGGAAGCATGTCCTTGCAATTCGTAAGCATAATAAGGTTGTTCCATAATAAGGTTTGCATTGAAGTCTGTAGATATATCTTGTCCAAATTCGTAGGAAGCTTGGTCTTGGAATTATCAGGAAGTTTGCCTTTAAAATTCGCGAGAAGCTTTTCCTTTAAATTCGCGAGAAGCTTTCCTTTAAAATTCGTGAGAAGCTTTCCCTTAAAATTCGTGAGAAGCTTTCCCTTAAAATTCGTGAGAAGCTTTCCCTTAAAATTCCTGAGAAGCTTTCCCTTAAAATTCGTGAGAAGCTTTCCCTTAAAATTCGCGAGAAGCTTTCCCTTAAAATTCGTGAGAAGCTTTCCCTTAAAATTCCTGAGAAGCTTTCCCTTAAAATTCGTGAGAAGCTTTCCCTTAAAATTCGTGAGAAGCTTTTCCTTGAAATTCGTAGTAGGCTCGTCCATGAAATTCAATTGAAGCTTGTCCTTGCTTTTTACTTTTGTTATTTAGTTTGTTACTTTATCCTTGCTTATTTTTACTCTTAGGAAATACGTAAATGCTTATTCAATACTAGCCTATTAGCACACGAAAACGTTCAACGAAAATATTTCTTTTTGAAAGAAAATTTTCTATGTACCAGATGGATTTTCCTTCGGCTGTCGGGCTATTTCTTGGGAAATAAGCGCAGAGTTCGGCTTAAATATAAACATACAGGGAATATGAACATTCATTAAGGGAGTAAAATTACCTAGCTGCCGGAATGTGAACAATTTTACACACATGACCAAGATGACATCAAGAACATATTCTTACATTAGCGGGAAATACTTAGATAACATGCAAGACGGTACTCGTTATATATTAATCCATAAAAAAGGCGGAATATTGCTCTATTTCTCAACGTCGACGCCATTTCGTGGTATACTTACTCTCATCTCTCCCTGCAATCGTAATTTCTTTCAAACAAGATTATCGCGATATCATATCCATATAACAGCAAAAACGGCCCACTTTGGCTTTCATATGCTAAAAAGAGATCCCGTCCAGTGATTACACAGGCAAAAAAAATACCAACGGTGTCATAAAAGCTATATCAAAGCTGTACGTGTACGTAAAAAAGAAAAATCTCTGCTGGTTTTATAGGTATAGTATTTTTCTCTTTCCAGTCCAAGGCCTCACATACCCTGAATAGAGAGGCCATATCTCAGCCTACCCCCGCTAAAAAAAGAATAAAAATGGGTATAGCTTGGATTTTTGTTGTATGGGAAATGAAAAGGTGCTTACTGCAACAAGAGCGATGGTTGGAGTCTATGAACCAAAGAATATAAAGGTATTGTACCCTGTTCAGGGATCCGTACAAAGATCTCTCATTCATTGCAGTTCATTTTTCCCCCGTACTACAGCGGGATTCATGATATACAGTACTTAGCTCATAGAGCTACAGCCCTTTTTCTTTGTGGTGTACTCGATACCTGAGACGTAGAGTATTATTTCGGGTTGAATCTCTGATGCAATGTCGGTACAGCATGTCGTTTGTATTGTGTTTCGAGCTCAAGTGGGTGATTTTAAATCATGGCTACTTACTTGTAGAATGTAGAGTGCATCATAGAGGCACTCAGTCTAGCTATAGATGGTGGTCTAGAACAGTGTTTCTCAACCCTTTTCAGCCCGTGGCCCCCTTTTGACCATATTTTGTTCTCCTGCTCCCCCAGTCTTATCCAGTACCTCCCCATACTCTCATCTGAGATTTATTGAATTGAATTCAATCAGAACTAAATTTATAATGAACAAAATTTTGAATTTTGTAAATACAGCCGATCTCTTGAACCCTAGGCCAGGCACGGATCCACATTTCATCCAACCCAATAGGCGAATTGTATGGGAAAAATAAGCACCTGTAAAATACGGAACGATCTAACGAACCTACGTATAAATCAATCCTCCCGATCCGATGAGTTCTCACCCTGTATCTGTGCCTACCCTGGGCTGGAGTTCAGTGAGCTTCGTTCATGTGGAGTTCAATGCATGGCAGTCTCAATATCATGGGTGCTCAGGCAAAGTGATGTTATAAGCTCCATGCTTAGCTGGGTAAGAGCTTACATATTTGCATGCTGCACTCGAAAACCATAGCACCAGAGCTCATCATGTAGGCCCTGTGGACATGAAGCCCCGCGATATGGACACATGGGTTAATGTTACCCTGGTACCAACGACAGTTCTGCAAGATTTTTTTTTTTCAAACCGAGCACAACTCAGGTCTATCGCCATGGGCAATTTACTACCTAGTGAGTTGTGCCGGAAGTGTAAGTGTGGGTACCTAACAGTCCGAGTGCGTATCTAGTGTTGTGTATGATTTTTCAGTGCTGCCATGTATATCTCAGAAGTGAAGTGAGTGATGTGTAGTGACTGAATATTTGTACTGTTGGTAGGACTGTTGCTCTCTGTGGCGAGACTTTTTAACGGGGAGATCGGCTCGCATTTGGGTCTTGAAGTTGGGAAACACAGAAAACAAACTTCAGCCGACCACCATCTTCAAGATTCTGAAAGTAGTCACATTTCTGCCCATGTTTCATATGGAAGCTTTATTTCTTCTCAGTTCTTTGCGACCCCCCTTCACCACTTGCCGTGGCTCCCCTTTCTTCTGAATTTCTCCCGAGGCCCTCTAAGAACACCCTAGGACCACAAGGGGAGAAACACTGGTCTCGAACAGGGTTTTCAACGTTTGGGAGCTCGTGACCTGATTTCATTTGATTTTGTCAGTAGAAGGCCTGGTCAAACACACGGCGAACGGGAAACGAATGGGGTAAAAGGAAATGGCCAATCACTCGCTACCCGGCATGGAATGATGTCAGAGCCAGGTACCGGACCACGGCTCGGCGATAGAGAAACACTGTTGTAGACAGCTTCCTTTTTCAATGTACGGACAGTATAAAGACTGCGTATATTATCATTCCCATGCGGAATGATGAATTTCTAGAACTCGCAAATCAAATGTCCTTCATAATTGATCAATCATTTTTAACCGATAATTAGCAGCAATTAGAAATCTCTAAACCCCCCCCCCTCCCTCCCAACCTTGAAAATGTCATATCCTTTTTTTTAATGAAGTAGTATTTCTCCCGATTTTGAGCAGGGGGTAAACTAAGGAGTATAGGGAAAAGCAACGCTGAAATAAGAAGCTTTTATGGAGGTGAGATTTCTCGTAATTGCTGCTTAAAGGTCTTATTACTTTTTTTGTTATTCAAAAGCTCTCTAACTCGTGTTTTAAAGCCCATTTGTGTTTGAACTAAATAGTGTCAAGGAGATGAGATGAATTCACTTAAGCAGAGCCGTTGTGTCTGCTTAGTTTGGTACCTATCTTTTGAGCTGAGTGTGGCTGTTCAGATATTTCCAGCCAGCTCAAAGAATAGGAACACTCAAGCCTCCTCGCCACGGCAAGGAGGGACACAGAGAGGAGGCAAAATTTAGTGGGAGAAGGAGGCTTCGGATTTTTTTTGCCATCCTCCCCCCCCCCCCATGGCCGAAATATCAGGGCTTATAGAACAACCAGCCCGAGAATCACTCAGTCATTAAAATACGTCATGTACAATACACTCTTGAGAATCTATACGTCTATACGTCTTGAGAATGTGATCAACAGTCAGAAAGTCATTGTCTTTCGTAAGGTAAGGTTCTGACATTCTTCTTTCACTGTCGAAGATTTGGACAACGAGTTCACGCACCGTCCCACTTAATTCACAGTCATATCTGTATGGTGTGGACTCTTTCAACGAGACACTGGGCCCACTTCGCTTTCTCTCGTCGGATGATGGCACGTCTCCTGCCCGTCCATCTAATAATTTCAGTCTTGAGCCTCTTCAAGGGTTAAACGGCGGTGGAGGTATACTTGTTGGTGTCAGTTCAACCGGCTTGACATTATTCAAAGTTCGGATTTCGGTGTCCCGTTCTGGGATTCCAACCACCGGGTCACATAATGGCGAAAGGCTCCATACATGAGACTCAAAGTCTATTCGGGTGTCTTCTTTGGGATTTCGTTGTGGTGATAGCTCGGGACATTATCGCCAGTCCGTTCGTTCTCACGTCTGCTTACACAGCAGGTGAGAATTCTTGTCAAAGTATAGAAAAACATCTTCGATGAGAAAAGAAGTAAACACAGAAGTTCGATTCGATCACGTAGAAAACGCTAAAAAAAAATATACGACTGTATCGATCGCGCATGAAATGATACTATGACCTGAACAATGAACCTATCATTCATATAAAAATTCCTAACATCCATTGTTCACTTTATCAAATTTCTATTGTTAATTTTTTTACATTCTTGTCCATCGAATACGTTTAAAGGAATAAAATGTATATGAAACTATGGTCAGATGACAGAGATATAGGTGTATTTCCATGAAAAAACATTATCCGTTATGAGAGACACCACACTCGTGATACGTAGAATGAAATAGTGTTTATGATACGTAAAACAATACGTCATTGTATTTTTGGAGGATCTAATCCAGAGGTATTCAAACCATTTCTAGTCGCGAGCACTTCCTGTACCCATCATCAAAAGAAGAGCACCCTCAGTGCAAGTTTGAAATTGTTGCATACAGAAACATGAAATCGGGATGATTAGAATCCTTCAATGCAGTTTGTACAATGTGCATACTTGTGTTTATCAAGTGCTCACGAGCACGAAATCGGAGATGAGCATTGAACACTCTAGGTGCTTCAGGGAACGCCGTGGTGCTCGTGAGCAACGGGGTTGAATATGTTTGATCTAGTCTCTAAAGATAGATATAAGGTATACAGGTTGATTTTAAATTCATGGGGCAAACTTTAAGAGGTGGTATGAGACACCAAAACAAAAAATTTTAAACATGAATGTGCGGTTTACAGCAAAGACGGTAGAGGGCGCTTTAAGAGAGTGCAAAACAGCACTTCATCAAAGGCAAATATATATTTCTGACGGATTTGCTGCAATAACAACAATCACCCATTCGAAAAGTGCAGGGTATTTAATGTGGTAGGCCTTCTGTCCTGGTGCAACCTGGGTAACACGAATTCTACCACAAGTCGTTATACCTCTTGATCATTGTTTGGCGCAGCATAACACTGATGGTCCTTGCACCAATGGAAAACGAATTCCAACCCAATCCGAAGGTGCAAGTACACCTTCCGATCGCACATTCTATTAACGTAAATGCTTTTTTAGGAGTCTCGTATCACCTTTTAAAGTTTGTATATTTATATATATCAGGGGAATTATTCGAGATGAGAATCGGATTTATATTTTACTCACATACCACCATGCTTCTTCTGTGCATAATTAGAGGATTATGCATTAAAGAAAAAGAAAACAGAAATTTAAGGGGCTGCGGATTATATGCCACCAGTGGCTTATTTACAGGGGGACTTGGCGGGCTATAGCCAAGCGCGGCATGTTCAGATGGGCGGCAAATTTGAGGAATGAAAGTTCCAAAAAAGAGTAGAATTTTTGAAATATATGACATTCATATTTGTTATGGGCATCTTTTTCTCAGCCACCTCGTTCGGCATTTTGCCTGTTGTGGCGTTGTATTAGTATTAGAGAAGGGTGGCTAAAAGTGTGCAACCCAAAATAAATCCGCCTCTAACGAGACAGTAATTACTGACCTAGGTCAGTGAGTAATCTAGATCAGGGGGTTCTCAATCTTTGGAAACCCACGGCCCGGTTGACTCCCTTTTTGTGAGTGGACGGCCCGGTCATAAGCACGACTAATAAGAAAGATATGAGGGAAAATGAAACAGAATCACTCACGGCCCGGTACGACTAATGTAAGGGCCCGGGCCGCGGCTGAGAAACACTGGTCTAGAACTCTAGAGCAGGGGTTTCCAACGCAGAGTTTCTAGCGGAAACCTTGATAGTTATTTGACAGTTCAGCGGAACCCTTTGTGAAATTCATCTGTCGTCCTAATCAAGTTATTGTTCAACTAAATTGCCGGTTATATTTTACACTATAAATTCAGCATAGAGGAGGAACATTTTTGAAGGTGGTGGTTGTTGGAGCAGTAGGAACATCATTTGCGTCATGCTCAGTAATGTCTTCGTTCCTCTCAACAACATGTCGCGACGACTCTCGTAGATCAGTGATGGGACTAGTGGGCGTCCTGGGACTAGTTAGGTCATTGTTGAAGGAAACACGTCCCCCACTCAAAGTATGAGGGGTGGACGTTTCTTCATTGCTCCTACGAATTTGTGGATTTTGTTCACCACAACTTTTAGGCTGAGCCGCATCAGCAAATCTTACCCTTGGGCTGGGCGTTTGCTGTCTTGTTTTTGGGAGTCTATGAGATTAATCTGTTTTTCTACTTGAGGGGCGTTTTCACCCGAAGGAGTGAAAGAGAGGGGTCTTAGGTTTAGGCCACCTAGAACATCCCTGAAAAGAGCTTCTGTGTAACCAGACCATAACGAGAACACCTATTCTTAAGCGCTTCATTTGCGTGTGTTGGGGGGGCAATCCTGAGTTTTTGTCCGCAAACGCCACAGACTTGAAACAGGTCTGAGCCGAACGCCAAACCTGCGACACTTTCCACAACTTAATTCAAATGCTACGATGATTATTTATCATCGAGTATAATTGATATTATTTTATACTACACGCAAACATTAACTGTTAAAGATATGTAACGAATTCGACGATTCAATCGATATTATTGTTTAGAAAATATTTATGAGTTACTGTATAGCTTTTTTTCCATGTGGCGCATTTATGAAAACTGTAGCCGCGGCAAGACGATCTCTAGCAATCATACCTCTTTCGAAATCTATGAAATCAGCCATAACGAAGTTTTAACCCCCCAATAAATATTGCAACCGAACGCTATCACTGCTACGATATGTGCACATTCTCGCCCGCTAGGTGGCACTCTTCCACACTAGAAGGTGGGAGTATAAGAAAAGTTCCCTCGAGTGTTGTCTCATTTCGCAACAACTACTACCAAACCAGACATGCACCTCGTCCATATCCCTTATACAAACAAATACAAATACAACGCCACCACAGGCAAATTGCCCAACGAGGTGGCTGACTCAAGAACATCATGGATCCCCCAGCCATTTTTTCGAGGCCCTACCTACTACTACACTACCTATTTTTTTCGTTTTTTGGCACAGATTTTGAAATTTTCAGGATTTCAAGTTTTTCAGGATTTCTAGTGCACATGGGCCAGCATCAAAGGTGGAGTCGATAGATCTCATGTATATGCGCATATATGAATTGACATCATCATCATCATGGTCCCCCCCCCAGACTTCCAACTCTATCTCCGCCTATGCTAGTAAATATTTTGAGGTTTTTTTGCGTATTTTGGCATTTTCAAATGCATAAATTGGTATTTTCAAGTGCATATCTTAGTATTTTCAAGTGCATATCTTGGTATTTTCAAGTGCATATCTTGGTATTTTCAAGTGCATATCTTAGCATTTTCAAGCGCATATTTTAGGGCATGTTTTGCACCTTTTTAAATACATATAATCCGGGTCCTATTGATGAAAAACCATTTCATATCATCTCTATCCCCTCGCATAACCGAACACCAAACTGAATATGTGATCGATCCCCAAAATGTCACACACACACCACCCTTCCCCCACCCCACCCCATCGCCACTAACCCAAGCTCCATCTAGCGGACAAACAACACAGAAACAACTCCAGGAAAGAGATTTCGCTCCGTAACAACGAGATCACGCTCGAGACTCCGTCAGTTTCGCTGCGAATGCGATCGAGTCAACACGCGCGCGTACGTACACTGCTCGTCATAAAACTTGTGATTATTATCATCATTATTATTTTTTGCGGCGAGCCTGTGGCTTCGGTTCCCCCCCGACATTATCGGTGGTGCGATGGAATTCGTATGAGTAAATAACAACATCCAAGTGTGATAACTCGTGATAATTATCATCATTCGTTGTCAACCGAAAGGATTGTATACTTGAAAAAAAAAAAAAAATTACAAGAGGGACACAGAACTGTCTCGTTTATCCGGCTCCTTTGGCTTTATTCCGGGTGAGTATCTTCCGTGTATTGAATTATTTACTTTGTATGTGTGTGTTGAAGACAATGTAATTTATGTGTTGTTTGTTCAGAGTTTTTGCTGTGTTGTTTTTCCCAACTGGAAGCCGCGTCTTTCTTGTGTGGTGCTTGCTTACATTTTTTTCTTTTCTCTGGTTATGGGGTGTGTGTGTAGTGGAAAAAAAAGGCCCGGTTAAAAGCTTTGGACCGGTTCTCGAAGGCCATGTGCTTGCTTGCATATCCTATATAGAGCAAGAAAAGAGGCCGGTCTTGTTTGTTTGAATTTCTCTGCCTTCATTGTCCGATCAGAATTTTTGGTGTTTTTTTTTTTTTTTGCACCACACCTATGTAAGAAAATTATTTACTCCATGTTTATTGGATATAGAGCCCAGGCCATATAACGGCCTAATCCATGGGTTTTTGTTTTCTTGGAAATTGTGGCCTGTTTTGCTGGCATGGTGCTCTTCAGATAATATTTATGCGTTTTTCGGATTGGTATGAAAACTGTTTTTTTGTTGTGGCTGTCTATAACGGGGAGTTGGGCATGGATGTTCAAAAAAAGCTACGGGTTCAAGACCCTGTAATTTTGATTTTCGCAGTAGAAAATGAGTGGGCGTGGACATGATGCAGGCTGAATGTTGTGCAGGTCGTCCCGTATATACGGGATTCCACCCCATACGCAGGAGGGATCATAGGTGCGCTGCTTTGTACGTTTATTGATTATTGGAGAGAGCTCATTACAAAATTGATTGCCCCCCCCAGGTTCCGGTGTCTATGACCCGTTGAAAGTTCGAGATGGGTGACCAATCAAAAATCTTTGGTGTAGAAAAGTTCCTGTATGTATCCCTTATGATAGCGGTTCTCAAGGTGTGTATCGCGGCTCCTAATTGGCATCACCAACCCATATCAGCTGTTGATATTGATGAGTTCAATGCTTTGAAGAATCTCTATGTTAAAAGTATTTTGGGAAAGAGTCGCGGGGGTGGCAGAAAGTTCAAAACCCACTCCTCTGAGACGGGCCCGATTCCGCATTGGCAAGTGGGGTACATGCCCTAGGCCCCATAATTTTAGAATCACCCAAAATGTTTGAACAATATCCATTACACAACCGAAAATCTTTGACCCTAATCGCAGTGGGGCCGCAATTCCTAATTTTCAAATTCCAATGCTCCCCGTGTCAAAGTCAGGCCCTATCGAAGACGTGAGATTTCTCAATACCACATGCAGTATAAATTCACAGAACTTTAAGCCAAGGCTTTATCCCAACGAAAAGTCAAACTCAACAGTGTTTTTTCCAAGACAGTGACTCCCAGTTGCATACATCCCCCGGGAAGGTTGGAAATCGCATAAATGATGGGAGCCTGGATGAATTTGGTTCTTCAAGTTCAGGCTCAAATGTATTTTTATTCCATTCTGCTACCCAGTGCGGCTGCACCCTTCCGATTTCCGTGTCTGAGGATTGAGAAATTTCTTAGATTTGTCGAGTGTCTGCTCAATTTCGAGACGCTCTAAATCGGCAACATCCAAATCACCAAACAATTAGATACGTTATCATTTTATCTACAAGAGGTATTCCTAACCGGTAGGTATTTCACGGCATACCGTTTGGGAATCACGATGACGTGGGTTGAAACTAGATCCTGAAGAAATAGGGAGAGCGGAAGAGATAGTTTTTTAAATCTTGGGTTCTCTTCCGTCCAGACCAGTACTAAGTTAGCGCTCTTGCGGTAAACCCGGGTTACATATACACGCACCAAGTTGCCCCGTGTGACATAGTCTAACACCACCCCCTCCCACACACATACATTTTTCAAAAGCATTTAAGATTCTACTGAATTTTCATTTGTTGAATGGTCATATGTCTTCAAATTGGATCTTGAAATTCCTTTTTACTGGGTTTGACCGAAGTTAATGTTGGTGGGCAATAAGAATATAATTTCAAGGGTTTCTTAGGACTTTGGTTCCGCCTACGTTTCCCCAAACGCAAATCCATGAGAAAACGTAAGCGGGAAAACACTTTAAATGGGGAATCTCGAAGAGTATTTTGAGCGCATGGGAAGAAACTGGGACTACGCAAATACGTCCTATTAGGCAGAAAAAGCGTTCTAAAAGACGTTATAAGCGGAATTCATTGCATTTCGAAGGTTTCTTAGGCCATCGGGGTCCGTGAACCATCCCCCCCCTTCCTTCCCCGGCAGTGTGGCAGTAGGTTGCTAACTAATCCACGAGAGGTGTTTCAGAACCAATCGTAAATTAGAAGGAAAAACGAGAAGTCCGTTTCCCTCAGTGTTTGACCAAGGCATGGGCCCCACTCGTTGAAAAGTACCCAAAGCAGAGCAACAGGCCTACAACGGTAGAAATCTTCACGCATTACACTTCATAGACCGAAAAATAGATGGCGAATAACAGCACTATAACAAGCAAAACAAACTTCGCTAGGTTCACAACACGGACCGTAGAGGAACTTGGACGAAGTACATGTGTGGTTTAGTAGTAGCCGGGCCCCCCTTTTAGAACCCATTAGAACCATTCCGGCATGTACCAATTTGTTAGAAGTTCCTCAGATGAATATGTACGACGTGCATGTACGGTTAAGTAGTAGTAGCAGGGTCCCTATGCTGGAGCATTTGACAGGCTTTTCTATAGTGAATTTATAGTGTGAAAAAAAAATATAGGAACCGTCCCAGGGTCAAGTCCATTTCAGCCCTATTCTTGCCAGGGTCCGTGGGTCCCCGGGTGAGTGCTGATTGGAAAACAGCGCAGTAAACTAGCCCATTGATATTTTTCGGGTGATTTGCTGCTTCAAGAGCTCTATAGAAGTTTGTATTTGTATTTACAGTGGATCCCGCTTATAACGTTTTAAAAAAATGCCATGAAAAACGCTGTAAGCGGGAAAACGCTTTAACCGTCAAATCTTAAATACTTAGTTAATTAAGATTGAGTTACTTAGAATTGAGACCACGCAAAAATACGTCGTACTAAGGGGGAAAACGTTATAAGTGGGAACTTTATCAGCGGGATCGATTGTAATTTATATCGTCATGTAGCTGTCGGTGCGTTTGCTAAATTTTTAGCCATTTTTGACCTCCTCCCCCTCTTGTCAGCGAAATTTCGTCATCAGCTCTGCCCCTCTGAATCCAACTCATATTCTCATAAAGGGTGGTTGATGACGTAAACATTATCCAAATCCCCCCCTTGTCATCAAAAGTCAGCAAATCGGAACCCCCCCCCCCCATCGATGATGACGTATTACTTGAACGGCCCCTAAGGTATCCAACCAGCTGATTAAAAAAAAAAATTCAACATTCTTGCTTCTAGTATGAGATGAACAACATACCATGTCTAAAACATACACTGTGGATATAACACACCGAAAACACTTACAACGTAGAAAATAATTCGGATATAACGTACCGCAATCAAAAACCTATCAAAATAAAGTGATTTGGAACGCAGAAACTGACTTATTTGTGTAACATGTATTGCATGTGGGGGATATTTTGGTGTTTTTTAATATTCTTGCCGAAAGCCGTGGGAATTTTCGAAATAAAATGACAATATTTTCGCGGAAATAATTAAAAATGACCGTGAACAATCAGTGACACTGGCGTTCTACTTGGTAGCCCCATTACACAATATTTCGATTATTACATTGAAGTCTATTATCTCCAGACCAGACCAGAATTGAACGTTTCCGTCGCTGCCCAGCCTTTGCAGGCTGTCTGGCGACTTACAGATCACCAGGGGTGGTATGAGAAGGAAAAAGACAAGTTTGTGCATGTGTGTAAGGTATGTAGTGTATGTGTGTGTGTAGAGAATGAATGAGCCAGGAGAGTATTGTTTACAAATCTTCGCGAAATGAATGCTCATCGAGATAAAACACAACACAATCGAAGAACAAGGGGGCAATGTCTTAAGGGAAGTAGCTGATGATATGCTACCCAAAAACCCCAACATTATAAATATTTACATAATCGAGAGACACTGACCAGAGATGTTTGAGTTACTGTTGAACCGTCATCAGTCATATAACCATAATTAAGAACGTCAAAGAAAAAGTTATAATGAAGACATGACACATACCATCTCTGTATTGTAATAACATCAGTTTCAACACGATACGAACCCAATGCACCATTTTATGCAAGCTCAAATTATGAATAAATGAGAAAAATTATTAATTGCGAAAAAAAAAAAAAAAAAAAAAAAAAAAAACATATAAATGCCTCTGAATTGCGATCACAGCATCCGCAATATCAAACAAAACTGATATTAGATTGATAAATTGTTTTGAAAAAAAAAAAAAAAAATCAAAATCATGAAAATGTTCTGCAAATTACATCAATTCGTCACCCAATCCACGCTCAGCAAGTCCATTGGCCTAGAGTGTACTGTGGGTATTCTAGGGTCATAATAGACAATTTCTCTAAGATGCGGGTGTTCAGAAGATCGTAGCCTGTCAAAATGAGCATTGGCAAGCTCCTTGATATAGTCCAAGATTAGTGGTAAGTCAAGATCTTTACGGATGTTTTTTCCTCTCACATACCAGGGGGCTCTGGTAAACTGACGAAGAATGATGTTCTGCTGTGTCTGTAAACGTTTCATATTTGCAAGACTGGCATGAGCCCACACTGGGGCAGCATATGTCAGAATAGGACGAATAATAGTTTTAAAAAGAATTACTTTATTCCTCAACGTTA